>NC_066620.1:22520906-22635906 GCF_025201925.1 Gopherus flavomarginatus | reverse complement strand
CAATGCATGTCTTGTATTGAGAATATGAAGCTTCAAAAATGCAATAAAAATGTAGCATCTAACATGTTCCCATTTGTTACCACTTTAATCAACCTTCCTGCACTGTTGTTTTGTATTGCTTACTTACAGGTATACTATATCCCTTTAGGTACAGATCTCTGGAAATATGAATTTGTGCTATTTTTCTTGTTTGAATCAGTAAGTAAACATTGGTTAGGCTGGCATTGAATGGTGTGATTTAGTGTAGGTTAATGTGGTACAGAGAGTATTTGGCAATAAAATTTAAATTAGGGAGATTATATTTACTGCCTGTCGTGAGTCTGGCTTATGAACTATGGGCTCGATATTTGGCAGAATATGTAAGAACTGATAATTAGGTATATGGATGCAGGTAGTGACATTTGTTTAAAACAAAGTACTGTAAAACTGAATTCATTTATGCCTCTTACTTTGTTCAGTTTCTCATAGACAAGTAATCAAATATATCAATAATATTTCTCTTTACAATAAGCTTTAATTATAGAGACACCTGATAAAATTCAGATGTGCTATCTGCTCACTGGGTCTGAGGATTCTAATAAATATAACTGGCAACATGCGTGCGTGCAGGCATATGTGTGTATCAGAAAGAGAAAAAGAGAGAAACTCATCCATAATAGCACTGACAGCTTTCAAGGTGGGACTTACTGCTTATACACAGCTTCATTGGCTGAAATTATCTTTATCAAATTAGAAAAGGGTGTTGTATTTTGGTGGCTTTTTTTCCAACCCTGTATGTAGATAAGAAGAATAACAGATACTCTAGGTGTAAAGTAAATGATTCCCTGCTTAATGATTCACTTTGTAGGTTTTTTTTTTAACCTAATTTTAATATAAAAGATCTGTTTTTGTTATTTTAATGTTAAGGAGAGATTTATCTACAGTAGCACTAGCTACAGCCCAGAATAACATTGGACTGTACTGTGTAAATTTTCCATCTCACTTTTACCAATACTTCTCAATCCTGACTTGTGGTATCCTGCTGTTCTCCAGAGCAGAGACTGCCAGTCATGCTGTATTGTGTGTTGTTTTCAGATTGGATAAAAATCCACTAGAAACAAATTAAGATGTCCCAAATTGCGGCCAGATGCTGTGATGTACTGAGTACTTCCTGAAAGGGTTCAGCACCTCCTACAATCATGAAGCTACATGTCATATTTGAAACTAGGTCCCCAGAGGTAAAAGGCTAGTGCACTAACCCAGTGTGCTGTTTACTCACCCCCCCACACACACCTTACTTCCTCACCCTCCATCAAAGATTATTCCAGTGACCTTCTGAATGGCACAGCAATTAGAGATGGCTAGAAATAAAGTAGGGACACAAACTCAGTATTTACTCACTTGGGGACAACATGATAATGCAAGCTAGCATTTAATTATCCTATTTAGAGTATGCCGGTGGGTATGTGTGCTACCTCCCTCTACTGGTGGGAATTATATCTGCAATACAGTTCATTATTTTGTAACTGTCACCCTCTGGTGCCTAACCTGCATAGAAAATTTAAGCTCCTTAGGGAAAGAAATTTAATTTCTACAATAGTTCAGGTGGCAAAAGCCTGTATTATTTTGTATTATTTTCCTTCTGCTTCATATATGCAATTAGCTGACAACTGAGATTGCTGTGTAAATATTGTTATAACATATTGTTTCTATTGTGTTAGTGGTGAAGTTACTGTTCAGTTTTATTATTATCGTTGTGGTCCCCTAAGATACCAATCTAGATTGGTGTTGTGCAAGGCATTCTAAAGACATACATAAAAATGTGGTTTTTGCTCCAAAGAGCTATTCTGCCACATCTATGGAGTCATTGCTTTGCTTTGAGTACCTCTAACTCTGCATGCATCTACATAAGAGGTTCTGAGGGAATCTGCTTTGAGTCTTTTTGCGGCACTCTCTTTTCTGCTTTGAGTCATGGACTTCTATGGGTCTTTTCCATTTCTGAATTGGCCAAAAACTGCGGAATTTGTGAAACGAAGGAAATTTTCAGGAAAATATGGGGTATTAATGCAAAACTTTCTATTGGCCAAAAATTCACAGCCTTTTGCAGAAAATATTTTGTAAAGCAAACCATTAGATGAATTCAAGTAGTGGGTACTCTACCAGTTTCTCTTCATTACCTATACAGTAGGGATCTACTGTATATACATACTATATGCATGTTGTTTATAAGCATTCCATGCTATGCAAATGTATTATATATTGATTGATTGGGTCTCTGGCAGCAGGGAGCCATTTAGATAGACGTTGGCAGTAGCTGGACAGGAGTGTTTACTGCTCCCACTGCTTTTCTTTGGGGGAATGGCAGTACTCTCCTTCCCCAAAGGTATTTCCCAAAATAATGAAAGCAATAGCTCCACTGGTGGGCCTGGTAGAAGTGTCAAGATGGAGAGGGCAGCATCTAGTGCTTCCGAGGGACTCTAGGAAAAGTGAAAAGGGAACAGAGTCAATTGGCCCATATATGGATCTCAATATGATAGATATTGCCAGAAATAGGGCTTACCAGAAAATATGTGCTAGCCCACTGGCAGATGGGGGAATCTGCAAGGATACAAAGTGTTGGTCTGATGCAAGTCAGCACAGACCCCTACTACTTAATAGTTAATGTCATCCTTGTGGGGTGTACCTCACATAGTTCAACAGTTGTGTTTCCGTCCAGAAGAGGCTAGTTCTACACATATACACTAGCATGTTCATGACAATTTCATTTAACATATATAATCATAGTGTAATAACAGCAGTGGATTCCTGAATTATACAAATATTGTTTCTTACATTCAAGGTCCTGACCAATGCCAGAAATCACAGTTAATTTTCTTGTTGGTAGTTACGAAGAACTCTTTACAGTAGGTGGAAAAGCTGCCACCAAACAGGAAAAAGCCCTTATATAAGTAATAGAATAATGTAACAAAGGTTCTGTTGTGGCTACTGCACAGGAGGACTAACCTATAGAAGCATAGTTTACTGTATCGCTACACTTTTATACTCACTGGGGGCAAATACAAATTTATGTATACACACATTTTTCATCAGAAGTTTTTAGGTGACAGTATAATGTGCTAGTAGTTGACCCATTTGAGAGTTTTGACAAGAATCCCAAAATGAACTATGATAAATGTCAATCTGTATAACTGATCTGTTGCTTTTACAACATTTTTGGTTCTAAATGCATACCAGGCTGCAGTACCAGACACACACCAACAAGCACAAGGGCTCATGATTGTGCAAAACTATTTTAACTGATTTTATGTTGGTCATTGACTTCATTGGAGTTAGTCTTGGTTACTCTGGTGTAAGCAAGGAGGCAATCAGGCCAAGAGGCTCTGAGGCAGATAGAAATGATAGTTGAAAACTGGCTTTCTAAAAGATATAGTAACAGGAGGATTGGGAGGAACCCAGCAATTTTTAGGATTGTATGACATTCTTTTGTGGCCAAAATTGATGGACCTGCATTTTTGTGCAGTTGTCTGAGTTTCTTTAGCTATACGTTTCCAATGGAAAAATGTGTGGCAGCATCCGTTATTACCGTTGGTTGTCCCTTATTTTTACAGTTCCACAGGCGTGCATAATACTCTGGAAGGACATATAGTACAAGTGGAGTGGGCTGTAGAGCGCAGACTCTAAGGACTGAGTTTGGCAAACACACATATGAATACTATGTTCAAAGGAGTGTTTTCATGGGCATGAGTTATTCCTATTGAGCTGAAGAAAATATGTCAATTGGTATATTCAGTCACACACGTATATATATGTGTATGTTAGTATCTGAAGGAGGAGAATGAACGGCACATTGGATCAGGGCAGTGTTGTAGGCAGAAAGAGGAGCAGAGGAAAAGGCACAGAACTGCTTATGATACGTGGAAGCTGAAATCCTTCAAAGCATGTGGAGATGGCAGAGTGTAGCATATGTGATGGGGGAGTAATAGGGCATGAGTGACAAACTGTAGACAGACCAGAGCTGGACAAGACCTTCAGGATGAGGACAAGGAGTATGAAATGGTTTAAGAATGGTTTAATGCAGTGATTCTAGGAGGCACGCAACACAGTTGAAGTAGCTGGAAAGGAAGGTGATTTTAGCTGCAGCATGTACCATGGGCTTGTGGGAAGTGATAGGCAGCTGGAGGTTTCAGGAAAGAAAGCAATAGATGATGAGTGCATGGACCAGGGATTTAGTAATGATAATCTAGAGGAAGAAAATTGCTTATATCCAAATGAATATGGACAAATTAATGGAGCAACTAAATAAATACTACACACAGGGACCAAATTCTGGTCTTGGTTACTCGGGTGTCAGTGGAGTTTTCCAGGTTGATACCAGCATAACTAAGAGCAGATTTTGGCCTATTATGTGTATAAATAGCAGCAGGAAACAGTAAATGTGTTAACTGCTCAAATGCGTTAATGAGTTGGATTTGACTAAGGACTCTCAGGAACAGAAGGGAATATCTCACAGGGACAAATTTATACACAAGCAGCAATTACTTTTTGGACCTCATAGAAAAATAAAGTTTTGATAGAGGAAATAGACAGTTTTGGATTCCTGTAAAAATACAGAAACCATACTTTGTGTTTTGTAAAAGGCACACCAAATGCATTCTTTGTAACAATGGGCATATTTCAAAGAGTAACATATTACATATGCTGTTGTAAGGTGAATGAGCTAAAATAGTTCTTCTTTAGACATACAGCTGCGATAGCACTAATTTTCCTTCAGTTCTGGAAACTATAGATTTTTACCCAGCTGCTAGAAAAATTTGGTTCCATCTACAAATATCTTTAAACAGTAAAAAGCAATTCCTTAACTCAGCAATTAATGTGTGATGCATGCCATTGTAACTGGATATAGCAGCAAAACTTCTAGACTCAATCAGGCAAAGGTTGCTATTTTATTTAGGAATAATTTGAAGATTTTATTTTTAATTTAAAAATGTGTATTATATCTGAGTTGCTTTCATTATGTAATTTTATTTTCTAATTTTTTTTAAATACATTTAAAAATTAGCACCGAAGTTAAACAACTATAATGAGGGAGAGTTTATAGATGTGAATAGAATCAATTTTAGGAATGGACAACAGCCACTTAAAAGAATTAACTATTAAAATATGTGCTTATTTCCTTTGAAAAATACTGTGCAAACAGCCAAATTCTGGCTTCCTCATGTGCAGAGGCTCTTGCTTGAACACATGTTTAGCTTTTCTGATACAGAACACACAAATAATGAAATCATCCCAAAGTGAGAGAGAAATTGGTCTAGTGGGATTTAAAATAACAAGGACCTATTCCCAGTTTGGCCACAATGGAGTGTGGGATAACAGTTTTCTGCTTCTAATACCCTTGTGCTCCAAAAAAAAACACAGAGAAGCCACTCTGCAGCCCTTGTCTCCACCCCCTGCAACGAACATTTAGTGGTTAGGGGATCTAGCAGCATGGTGCACTGGTGTGTGTGCATGTGCCTTTTGACCTGCCTGTAGTAAATATATGCCCTTCCAGTACACAGATTATGCATCCGTAGTGATCATCTACGAGAGGATGCACGTGTGGCGTTCATTGACTTCAGTGGCATATGATTAAATAGAAGTTAATGGGACCCATGCATGTGGGCTGAATTTGGCCAAGTGGTACACAGAAGTACACAATGGTGATGCACATCTTTTCCAGCTATCATATTGTGGCATGTAATTTTTCAGTCCATGGGCCAAAATTATCTCTATTTCCTCTAGTACCTAGAAGCTGGTATTTTCTTTGTGAAAAATGACAACAGGAAACATTTACTTAAATGGCACTTTAGTGTTGGTCCAACCATAATTCAGGCCCTGTTAAAGGGCATCTGTGCATTACGAGGAGTGTGAGTGATTATTTGATGTTTACCCTCCTTCCATTTTGCTGATATTGCTGGTAGCATGTGACAAAAGAACATCAGAGATAGGGGACAGCAAGTGAAAGGAAAAATGAGAGAAAAGAAACTAAAGAAAGGAAAAAATGAGTACAGGGGTGGAAAAGATGGCCCGGGATAGAAGATGACTATGGGAAAAATAACAATGAACAGTCTGTGAAAACAGACTGAAACATGGCAGATGTGTTTTTATTGGAGATGGATATTTTTGTAACACAAAAGCAGAGAGTGTTGATTTTCAGACCTTTCTTATTTCTGTCTTCTTCAGTCTGTAGCTGCTACTGCTTCTCTTTTCTCTTTTTCTCTCCTCTTCTGTCTTTCCTCTCCCTCTTTCATTGTAGATGAATTGAGATATGGCCCTTCAGTGCAGGGGCAGTCCTGCTACATACATATTGTCCAACATTATTATATTACCACAGGAATTTGAATGTGGGTTTGATTTTGATAGTTAGAGTTTGGAACCAAAATATTGTCACTTTATCACAGAGAGAGAGAGAGAGATCAAAGTGGTGCTGCATATAAATATACCCACTATTTTCTTCTTTGTGTCAGGGAGATGTATACAATACCAATAGAATGGCATTAATGCCTTTATCGGACTATTTGCTTTTAGTCTACCATTCTTGTAGGTGTTCTCCAGCTGCAGTCTGTCTCTAGCTCTTTTATTCTGTGGGCCACTTCGGAGGAGAAAGATTCCTCTATGGATGACAACAAGGTTCTCAAATAATTTAACTCTGCGTACCATCGGGGAAGTTCTGTGGACTCCTGAAGGTCACAGTTGGAGAACTGCTGCTTTAGTGTAAGAAAGGTTAATTTCACTCAAAGACAGCTATACACAGATACTCTGTATCTGAGTTCTGTTTTTCCCCATTCAACTTTTAGAATGTACACATTGTGTGTTTGTTGATTATGACAGTTCTGTGTAATTTTACAATTTGTGGCCTATCAACGAGCATTCAACCTGTAAAGTTTCTGGGCAGTATTGGGTCCCCAAATCCAAACACTTCCTTCCTCTATTGAATTCTTAGGAAATTTGAATCCAAAGGTCATGGCTGGCCTTTATGGCTGTAATGTGCCAGGCAAAAGTCTACATCCAAACACACATATGTTTAGGGATGTCTAAAGCCAAATTTTACAGCCCTGACTCATCTCTGATGATTGATGGAAATGGGTATGCACTTATTTTTTTTTTAAATGACAGATATAAATACGACTAATTCCTTTTGCATGCCCAAACCTATTGTAGCTTGGCATGTGAAATTATGTGTCATTAAGAGGGAAACACTGACTTAGTTCAGTATCAGAAATGGTTTTTTTTTTGGTATGTATTAAGTATTAGCCAGGCTTGTATAAGCATGACTATTTGTGCTGTGCCACTGAGACACATCGAAGCAAGAAGAAACTGAAGTATTTGCTTTTTTCAGTATATTGTCAAGGTGGTCAAAGCAATCATAGTTCAACATCACTGAATGCCAAGGATGAAAACCTGGCCCCACTGAAGTCAAAAGGAGTTTTGCCATTCATAGAATCACAGAATATCAGGGTTGGAAAGGACGTCAGGAGGTCATCTAGTCCAACACTCTATTGAATTCAATTGATTCAGGATTTCACCCCAGGTTTCCACCCAATGATTGTAGCACAATATTCTGTGATGAAACTTTTACTGCCTTTTTATAGAAACAAGCTCATATTAATAATGGATATGATGCAGCCATTTAAATGGCTTGATTACATCAGTTGATCCAAGCAGGAGAATTTTTAAAAACTCCCATGTTCAAGTGAAAACTCATTGCAAACTGTCTGCATTCTTTCTGTGAACACCCTGCTTTCTTCTTAAACAAAACATTGAGAAGATGATCTATGATGAATAAAGCACAATGCAGTTAGTGTTGAAAAATATATTCACATATTTGCCAAGTTTAGTGAACTTGAGATTTTTCATGATAAAAGATATCCATATTTATTTGGAAAAATGACATGATCAAGAGGGACTTACTGAAATGTACTTTCACAATAGGGTACAGTTAAGCCACAATGCCATTAAACAGGTTACACATACAGTCACCTATTGTAAAATAAAGATAAGATTAATTGAACTCAAAACCATGCCAGGAAACCTCTTTCATGCTTCATCAGAGCATAATTTGTTTGAAGAAATGATGACTGTTACATATAATTATCTGATTATTTCGGGGTGGACAGGAAAACATGCCTAAACAACTTTGCATTATAAGGTTTCATTTAGTCATTGAATTATTTAATATTTATGTAGCATTAAAACAAACTACACAAATAAAAATCAGTTAAAATATCTGGCCAGATCACTTGTAGATTGCAAATTTGTATGAAAAGACACTTATTAAAGTAAATAGGAAACTGTTGATGATGATCTTCTTCTATTGTTAAAAATTGGATTTGATTTCATAATGATACAATGTATTTACAGAGAAAAGAATGAAGTCATGTAAGCAAATCAAATTAGTAATTGTTTCTACAACACTCTTCAACACAAAAAGTATGTAAGACACACTATTTTAATCCCTGTTTTGCAAATGGTAATAGGAGAAGTTTTATTTGCATTTCCTGAGACATTTTCAAATTTCTTTATTTAGAAAGTGCACCTTCATAAATACTTGATTTTGATAGATTAGGACAAATGCACATCAAACACTGAATAATGTATTTCATTTTACTGTGATTTCAGGTGCCTTTTTATGAGATTATGGACCATATAATGCCCTTCATTAATTAAAGACTATATCATACTGCATGCACACAAAGGGGCTGAATTAAGGTTACCCAGGTAACTGTCCTAGGTACTTAACGTTTGTGTAATTATATTCATCCTCACATGGCTCATCAGCAGGGTTTGAATAACCTCCATCCTTAGAGGGGTTTTTAAGGCCTAGCTTGACAAAGCCCTGGCTGGGATGATTTAGTTGGTGTTGGTCCTGCTTTGAGCAGTTTGTTGGACTAGATGACCTCCTAAGGTCTCTTCCAACCCTAATATTCTATAATTCTAGTGTATGATTTGGATCCAATGCATAGCCCTCTACAAATTGAGCCAATAATGGAGTAATTGGCAGCCATAGTAGGCTGCTGTCATGTGAACTAACTACTAGAGGGGAATTAGTCATGTGCTTTGCTAGTAGTTTCAAAGCTATTTCCCAGACAGTAATGTTGGGACTCAGGAATCCTGAATTGTGTTTCAGGTTCTGGAGAAGAAGACAGAGGTTACAGACCTCTCTGCCTCTATTCGTTACCATGTTCACCCTGCCAGCTTGTCCTTTTCTGTCCCTGTTTCCCCTGCCCCTATTCCCTTTGTGGATTCCCATTGTCCTTGCGCTGTGTTTCTCACCTTTGCATGTGTTTCAGGCTGGTTCCTCCTTCTCTGCACTGCTTGACCACCAGCAGGGAGAGCATGGAGATTATGGGAGGGAAAGGCTTCCTGCTCTCAGTTCTGGTGAATGGGACCACAGTGAGTAGGAATTGCAGGGAAAGTCCTGCTCTGCCGCTGGGCTGTAACTTCCTCATTGCAGATAATCTTCAGAGAATTTGACTGCGAAATTCTAATAAACTTCTACCGAGTACATGCAAATGGAGATTTTCATAGGCTTGTAATTCAGCCAAATTTGGACGGATTTTCACAGGGACAGCAAAATGTACTGATCTGACTTCATGTTGACCTCCTTGCCAAATTTTAAGCATGGAGGCACAACCCCTTCTCCATGAAACAGTTGCAGGAGTTTTTTTCACTGTGAAAGATATTTCCCTCCCAACCTCATTCTCAAAAACAACTGAACCTTTTTTGCAAAACTATTCACACTAAGAAAATCACCCAGAATGAGAAATTTTAGCCAAAGTGATTATAAGCAATTGAAACAGTGTCTCATAATGAAAAATGTTCCACAACTTTCACTACAGGCATCACTTCCAGCTCTGTCTATAATGTATATAAATTTACATGTATAGTGTATTCCACTGTAGGCGCAGAGGAGACATCACACTTAAGGTTACAAGACACGTTGAACCCTGTTTTTGTCTCCTTCTATGCTAACTATATCCTACTTTTAGATTTTTACCCTGATTAAGGAATTATTCTCTGACTGCTGTTATCTCAGTGGCTGAAGATTCTAGTTAATATAAGTGCTCTCCAGCAGTCTTGGTCTCTTTTTCTTTCAGCATTCAGATCATAGGACACCATTTATGGCTTTCCCACAGAGTTGTAGAAAACTGTTTTCCAAAGTCTTAAATGCTGGAAAGCAAGTCTTTCCAAATTCATGAGCTTAATGTTCTTCACCTCTTAGTCAATAAAGAAAGGAAAAATCAAATCACAGAGCCAAATATCTTTGTGGCTAACTTCTACATTGACTTCCTCCACTGAACTTTTCCAAAGGGAACTTGTCCATGAACATTTTCATAAAATTGTTTCCATTGTTCTGCCTGTGTAAGTTAATCGTTTTTATTATTCATATTACAACAGAATCCATGAAATGCAGAACACTTTCAAAACTTATATTAAGATACTGTCTCTCTCCCAAAGATCTCAGAAGGAGGAAAATAGTCCCTGGCAGAGAATTAAATAAAGAGCATAATGGACAGAACAAAGAAGAAATGCTTTTGCTTGTAGATACATGTTCTAAACAATGACTGTGATTTGTACTCTGTTTCACAGAACTGGGCATTATTGGATAAGTACATCTTTAGTACTTAAGTGACATAGTGAAGAAGAAAGCTCCTTAGAAGCAAGTATTAAATTAGATTTCCAGCAAGCAAACAAAAAGGGAGGCTGATGATGTGGCACTGAAGAATTTCCTTCTTGATTTCAAATAATTGACGTAATATTCCTCACAAAGAACATGTTAGAAGCATAATGGTTTGGTAGCTATAGTTTAACTTCATAATGCAGGAGACAATTCAAATAAACCCATGACAGGGAATAATAGACCTGGCTCACCGTGAACATAGATTGTCTCTTAGAACAGTTAAAATTCTGATGGTCTATGAAGTAATTATTATTGTGAGGTGGACATATACTTAGCACTGTCAGAGTTTTCTCATGATATCAGCATCCAATAGAAAGTTTTGAAAAAAAGTGTTTTCTAGGAAAATGGAAAAACTTCATGTCAAGAAGCACAGAAGTAAAACATTAATTTTGGCCTAGGAATATTCTTTCATTTGAAAATCATGGACTTAACATAAGCACTTTAGTCTTCATTGTTTCAGACAAGACCATGGTCTAAGTAGGATCTGACTCTATGAGCTCCTATATGTAGCCAGAGGGAGTGGAGGACATAGAGTTATCATAAGATTTGTTTGCAGATCATTTATGCTGTTTTGAAGAAAGGGAATATTAGAGAGGGGGCCACTTCTTTCCTTTTATGTTTAAATATATTCCATATATCTGCTTTTTCCAGGTAGCTTAATAGAGTTTGGTAGAACATCAGAACATTTTCCACACTTATGGTCTTCTCAGTCTTAAAAGACCATTAAGATTTAAAGGAGAAATAAATGGCAGGAGCTAAAGGCTTGATTGTCTTTGTTGGAAATATATATATTTTTTGCAACTCTTGAGTAGAAGTAAAGACAAATGAACATCTTTATGGTATAATCACCAGGTTGAAAAATCAGGTAACTTTAGTCCACAAACCCCCTGTTAGCACAATGAGTTTTTATGTTCTTCATATCTTCGTTGGTGGATGAGTTGATGTTTAAATGCTCATTCGTCATTTACTGTATAAAAGAAAAGCTATTACCTGATACTCATTTTTACAGTTGCAGGCAAACTGAAATAATCATTTTCAAGGACCTAAAGCTGTTTCTTGAAGAATGTCATCATTTTCGTCTTATTTTACTTACCACTTACACTAGTATATAAGGTACCTTCAAGAACTGCACCTTGCAAAATTTCATTCCAGATATTGCCAGCCACCCCTGTCTGCACAAAGAAGGCTAACAAAACTTTCAGTTTAAGCAAACTATATTAATCTTGCAGATAGGACAAAAGAACCACTCTGAAGGCGCTATTCAACAATAAATACATTTGGTTTCCATTGTATGCTAGCATATACAAGTCGATATTGGTGGGGATAGTTCTGAAAGGCATTGTGAGGTATGGCGCTTAATGGATTTATTGCTCAATCATGTCCCTAAAAATTAGACACTTAACAAAAACCCTCTGCAGCCCAAAACATAGTGAGTTCCCAAATCACCACTGAAGGGATTGTCTTTTAATGGGCTTTGTCCCAGAGCCTTCCCAAACACAGATCTTGATCAGCCAGGCTGCATAGGCCGTTTCCATGGTTCTTAGGGGGAAAAGAAAGTCCCCAGCCTGTAGTATGGCAATGCTTGCTTGTCCCATACAGAGGAGATGAGAATTTTTGAGAATGCCAGTTGCTATTCTTTTAGTCTTCGTATAAAGCTCTCCCTTTCAAGTAGCAAAAGAGAGAGATGCACTATCTCCATTTTAGAATTCTATTAGGTTCTATTTAGTACTTCTTTTTTTAGTTCTATCAGCCTTTACAGTCACATATTTTGTGTGTGTATATAAAACACTTTGATAGGTGATTATATAAACCTTCCCTTTAACTTTTAAAATCTTCTTTTATATTCCTCCTGACTGATCTGTGATAAAAACAAATTATTTTAAGCTAGTTTCATGTACATTATGTATGCAGTTGATTAGGTACCAAAGACCCATATTTTCAAACATGGGTTTCTATCATTAGGTACCTAAATCCATATTTAGGCACCTGTTTTCGCAGGAACTAAGCAGTCACAGCTCCCATTGTGTCAAAAACTGAGCAGCTAAAAGGCATGCTGCTGCAGCTCCAGGTGACATTTGAAAACAGGCAGGAGAGAAAGAGAGCAGGCCATATTTTAAGAATGCTGAAGGCAAGGCAATGTATGGAATCAACTGATATTTTCCTTTCAAGCCCTACTAGATTTGATGTTTCCATCTTCCTTAGAAACTTTGACATTTCCTTGACTAGATAGTAACTGCAGCCTCTCTTTGAAGTGATTGCACAGGGAAATGAATATATAAATGTCCAGATTCTCCAAATGAAAATATTTTGTTGACTTAAAAGAAAAAAAGCAGTTAAGAGTAAGAGTGATGACCATAGAGGAGACATTGTCCCATTCAAAGGTAGCAACTGAGGACTTAAGCCCCAATCTTGCAAAACTTTACAGTCATGCTTATAGCTTCACCCTGTGCACTACTCACATTTCATGTGTAAGTCTTTGCAGGGTCAGGGCTTAGATGTTGATTGTGACTGAGCAAAAAATCAAGATAAATAAAATCAGATGTAAATGAGATGGGAAATAAGCTAAGGGGAAGGAATAGAAGAATTAAGCAATCCAAAATACCAATATTGGGAAATATTTTGCTAAAAGAGCTACCAGAAGCTGTCTGAGCCCAGACGCTTCCTTCTTGGCTGGGTCTGGTCTGAGCTATTAGTCTCCGTGTTGAAAAGATCTTAAGCAATCAACGTGCTATATAGTATACTTATTTATTTCAAATCTGTAAAGAATCTCAATAAACCATTCTAACCTGTCAGGAAAATGAATGAGATCCATGATGAGGATCCTTTGATCCCTTTTCTTCCTCCTGGTTAAACTCCTGCCTTGGAGAGAATGGATGCAAATGTGGAGACATTAAACATTTGAGAGTAGTGGGACTCTTAGTGAACTCTACTTTTACCAGCTAGGTTGAGGTTTTTTTCATGTTAGACAGACATAAGATTTTTATATTTTATGTTTTTTTTCATATATTTAACTGTGGAGGAAGCTGAACTACATATGTAAGTAGTTGTGAAATTAAACAAAGAAACACACTGGTAACAGTAAGGATCCTTAAAACTTGGATTTATATTTATGCTTGCTATACCTCATAGGATGTCTTTATCTTTGATTACAGCTTCACTTCACATAGTATAATTTAATTTTTATTCTGCTTTTACAATTCTCATATTTGAGTATTGCCACTTTCTGTCCAATACTGTATTCAGCTGAGACACAGGAAGCTGAAAAATATTGTAGGTCACAGCCAGGATTTATAAACCTAGGGCAAGGAATAGAAGTGACTCCTGCTCTACCTACTCTTTCCTTGGTTTCCTCCCCAACTCCTCCAGCCCTCTTGTATTTATTTGTTATGTTTGTTATCTTAGATGGCTGAGGCAGCTACATGAGGTGATTGGCTGAAACAGTCAGGTGATGAGGTCAGCAGCAATGGCGCTGAAGAAAATTATTCCACTCTCTCATCACTGTAGGCCAACTTGCATTCACAATCCTGCTTTGACCAGCCAGGACATTAGGCTGTGTTTCAGTGTTTCCAAACTGCAGTCTGCCTCCTGTTGGCTAACCTGTGAATGAATAGTACTAGACAGTCTTTGTGGCTTGCAGGAGCAATAGACAAATTGAGGTTCAAAGAAACCCATTAGCAAGCTTTAAAAGCTCCACTCCCCATTAGCCCTGCTAAACCCAGGTCGGCAACAATGGCTCAGATCCTTATTATATGCTAAGTTAAATATACGTCAGAATCGAAAAGCTGAATTTATAACCATCAGAGGAAAGATATTTTACTACTCTCTAAACTAGCTACAGCTTGCTGTCCTGTAACTATAGTACTAGAAAATTATAATGGGATTGATTTACTTTAGTGCCTGTGCCTGTGTTTTATCAACCCTACAGGAACATTTGCAGCAGTTGTACTTTGTGTAACGTAATATCTTGTGGACAGTCTGATGAGAATGAGCTACTTTATTTGTACTAAATGTGTTATTACGGCCCGATCCTGCTCCCATTGAAGTCAATGAGAAGTTTGCCATAGGAACAAGGATATGCACTTGATGTTATCTGAGTATGAAATACACTAATATATAGAGAGAAAAGCATATGGAGATAGTTAATTAGTCAGTGTTGGACTTAGGACCTCCACTTAACTGTTTTCACTTTTGCAGCTGATTTCTTTTCTTTTATTTTGTATTTTTGCTGAACAGTGTTTTCAGTAAGACTGACATCATATGAATTTTATTTCACAAGCATGTGATCGTCAGCATTTGCACTACCAGGAAAGACACTAGATGAAGTGGCTAAAAAAGCAATTATTGCCTTTCCCACCTTTTCACTTTTAGTTAAGTTACGTTGTTGAAGGCTCAGTTTACCACAGATGTTTAGTGGCGGGTTTTTGCAGTATCTCAGGCCTTGACAACTTTGCATGAGGAGAGGTGGCATAGCGTCAGTGGTAAATGAGTGTGTTATTTACATACTAATTAATGTTTGTACTAGCAGGTGATAGAATGTTATACACAATCCTTAAATTCTGATCAAATCTATTTTTAAGCTGTATATTAGGATTACGAATCTGTGTAAACCATAAAGACAGTCAAAATGTTTTCTTATCTAAAAGACACTCCTATCCTGTAGTGTAGCTCTGCCCTTCAAAAGAATTATAGGATAGTTTAATGTGTCTCGGAAATCTTTTCTTGGATGACTTTTCCAGTTCATTTCAAAGTTAGAAGTGTCAAATCCTAGCTACTTATCAAAAAGTAAAGTTTGCATTTTGCCAAAGCCTGGATCGTCTTCTGCTTGCTCAGAAACAAATTCCAATAGTATGTAATAAAGAGTGTTTGAATCCTAGTATGGCATTGTTTGAGTTCACTATTAACCTCTCACTCTAACACTTTGAGTGAGGGAGCATTTCCTTTTAGCATCAGAAAATTACCTTGCTCAAATGCAAAGGGGAAGCTCCATAATAAACCTTTAAAAATAAAATAAAGTAAAATAAAATAATTAAAAAAATCTGCTTCCCACATGGGGAAAAATAAAAATTGTTACTAGAACAGAAAGTTCTTCAAGCTGACATACGTACTGCCTAGTAACGTACTCCGAATCCATATGCCTGCCATATATAGCAATCAAAGGTGTATTGCTGCTTTTTTGAAAGAGGTCACACTGTATACCTACTGTTCTTACCGCTGAAGGAAACAATCAGGGACTGTGAGAACATTCGCTGTTACATAAAGGGTATGAGCCATGTGGATATTAATTAAATTAGTGACCTGGCCTCTAGCTCTTCATAAGGTTGAACTTTGTGAATATTCAAGGAGCCAATTGATTAGAGAAGTTCAGATTAACAGTAAAAGTTATCAAAAAGCAAACAAACAATAATGGTCCAGACCAGCAGTACTGCTAAGTGATCACTAGTTGAAAAGGAATGTGACTGTAATGATGCTGTAAATTACTGATTTCATTTCAGTGTGTCTGGGATGGAACTATGATTTAATTGTACTGTAATTGATGCCATTTGACAACAGTTGACGTTTCAGGCTGATGTGTTACATGAATCTGTATCTCTTACATTTGCATGTAGATAAAGGGATACAAAATGTGGCCAAGAAGCATTTTAGCTTTGTGATTAATTTGATATATGGATGGTTCATTTCTCACGACTGTCTGTTCTATAGAGGATCTTGGGCTGTAATATTTAATGACTATTTCTGTAACCTCTACCAATGGTGTGTAGTGCTTACTCAGAGGAGCAATCGCATTCAAGTTAATGGAACCTCGGCTATATAGGCCAAACCTGCAGCTTCCCTTATGATTGTAATTAGCTACTGGAGTAAGTGGATAGTGATTCCTTCCACATGACAAGGATATTAACCTATTGTAACCCTGACCCCCATCATGTGAGAGGGGGCTAAGAAATAAAGATCAGTCTCTTAGTAGCCCTCCTGCATGTCACATCTTTATTACAAGCATCAGTAAGGAATGATGAATCAGGCCCATAACCTTGAAAACAGAACGTCTCATCATAGGAGAAAGAAGTCAAACAATGTATTTTTGTGTAAACACCAGTTTCACTCTGCATGGATCTTGTGAATCTGCAGTAAAGTGGCAGGTTTGGTTTGCTCAGGGTCTTATATCTGGGATATGCTTGGTGTTTGAAACTGGTGACTCTTTTATCCACAGAAAGGTGTTGCACTGATTTAACTACATTGATTTTTCTGTCAATTCAGTGAAAATTGTGTGTAGACAAGCCTCAAGTTAATCCTGTGCTTAGGTGTTTTCTGGATCATTGCCAGTGTTCAGCAACTTGCAGAGTCAAGCCCTCATTGAGCAAAGAAGGAGCAAAACAAAATACAAGGAAGACATACTGGAATAATTTTTTTTAAATATTTCATAGAGTGTTTTGTGTTGTGTTATAGAAAATGCATACTGTATGTTTGCTTTTTATATATCAGGGTAATGTTATTGTTTAGGATGGATAGAGCTGGTTGTGAAGATGCTCCATATTCCTGTGCCTGTTACAGTGGAGGATAACTTGCTCTGATTTCATGATTACAGTGCTCATGCTTGAGTTCTGAATATTTTTTATGTATGTATCTAGGTATCCGGGGTGTACGACAGGGCATTTGGATCCTTGAGGGCTGATTTATTGGTTTTGTGCCAAGCTGAATTTTTGAAATTCTAGTAATTTATTCTTATAGGATTAAATGTGCCCCACAATGTCTTAGGCGCTACTTAAACCCCATGTTGAAGATTTAAGCAGTTCCTAGGGTCTTGTGAACACCCTCTGCCTGAGAGTACATTCCATCTATCTAGAATTCCAGAAAAGCTCCTGGTAGATTGATATTTAAAAAAGAAAGTTTATTTGTTTTCAAATATCTTAATTTTTTTGTAATGCAGTAAAGTGCACCGGGTCTTTTGAGGAACCCTCCCCCCAAATGTTCCTATTAATTTATGTTTATTGCTTCTATATAGCACTCACAAACGTCTGTATAGTTGCTTGACCAACTACACCTGCTCCCGTCTCTCTAATAATGGGTATTAAAATCTGTGGTTTGGGTGCATGTTGCACCAAACACTAGCAGATATTAGAGAGACAAGGGGGGTGAGGTAATATCTTTTATTGGAGTAACTTTTGTTGGTGAGAGAGACAAGCTTTCAAGCCACACACAGCTCTTCTTCAGGTCTGGGAAAGATTCTCTCACCAACAGAAGTTGGTCCAATAAAAGATATGATCTCACCCACTTTGTCTCTCTAATATCCTGGGACAACTACACTGCATACATGAGGAGGTATATTATTTTATCATGTATGTCTGTATTATAAAATGACTTAAATTTCATCCTAAAACCCATAAATACAGCTCTTCGTCCCACTGAGGGTAACAAAGGGACTAGCAATATCATTTATTATCCTGTTGCTATTAACAAATAGAATGTAAGAGCGTTGATTTGCCCATTCACTCTTGAAAAGGTGTTGAAAAGAATTACCCTACTTCTCTTTCCCTAAAGACCCCAGATGAAGAAGTGGGCCAAACAGTTTCCCCCTCAGGAAGCACAAACAAGCCATCATCCAAAGTTACTGGGAGGAGAAGGGTATTGCAAGCAACTAGGTCCCCAACACAGAGGATGTCACTTGATTTGGGGGGTTCCTTCTGGAAGAAAGGGAGAGCTGAATGAACCTTTTTTGAAGCTTTTTTGAACCTTTTCTGAAGTTTATGAACCTTCCTCACTCTGTATAATTCTTAATAGTTTGAAAATATTTTCTTTGATTTTCATCTGCGTGGATCAAAAAAGGCTGAGTTTCCTCTTGATTCACCTTGAAGCCCTGTGGAAATAAAAAGGTTTATGTAATTACTGTCCATCACTCAGACAGTTTTTCTCAAAAGAGGCACCAAATTTTACCCCTCAAAAGCCCTTAGTGAATCTTTTTTTGGTGGACCTGATCTGTGTTTCAATTTTTTAACAAAACTCGAAACCAGAGTTGTTGCATGAGAGTTTGGGTTTCATTTTGTGAACATTTTGCACAGCTTTACTTATACTGTGTGGGCTATATTACTGCATTATACTGTACTGCAAAGTAACTCTGAAACCACTACACTGACAATTGAATCAAATTTTACTGTACCAAGAAGTAACAGTACAGTAATATCATACTATCAAGAGCTCACTGTAATGTACTGTACTGGATATACATATAGGGCCAAATTCTAACCTCAGTCATCCCAAAGTAAATTTAGGAAACTGTAGTTAAATCCATGGATGAGTCATTCCTGGATTTACATTTGTATGTAACTGATCTCAGGATCTGAACATGTTCTCAGCTTTTACCATACTCAAAACAGATAAATCGTGATAGCATATATTTGAAATAGTTTATATTGCAAACTTTCTGGAGGTAAATACTACATTTCTATTATCAGAATTGGCCCTTTGTTGCAACTGACCGGAACCCTACTGTCTCTAGAGAGATTTAAACTGTTCAGTAGATGGTCATCAGTGTTATTGCACATGCAATATACAATCTTTGTGCAATACTCATAATGTGATAATGTATGCTTTTTCCTCCTTTAAAAATGTCAGAAATGGAAATTCCAGCTATTTGACACTGCAGTAACTTGCTGAGAGAGGGCTGAATGTGTAGCTTTTTCTATAATTGTTTTGAGCAATTGTCTGGGTTGTAATATTGCAATAATTACACAGTAAAGTCATAAATGAAAAGAAAAAAAAGAATTTGGGGCCTATATAATTTAAACAGGACTCAATTTTACTGAATATGACCCATTAGGTTGTCTGGCCTGTGCCTTATAAGACACCAAATTTTAAGCCGATAACTCAAATGGTTCCTGAGATATCAACTTGTGAAAAGTCACAATTTTGCATTGTGCTGAAAAGCCACCTTACAATACAGTGACTACCATAGCTCTTTAATATCCAGCAGAGTTCTCCTGCTGTGCTTTGTCAGTCGGTAGCAACATCCAAGTCTTCTTGTAAAAGTAATTCACACTTTTTTCACAACACTGTTGCTTTAATTACCACTGAACTCTGCTGTTGCTCAGACAGGCCTAGCAGGACCAAGAGAGGGTCAGCACCGCAGTCACTGCAAAAGAAGCAAATGGCTTTTTTTTCTTACTTTAATATTAACAAACCATCTTTGATTGAAATGTTCCTAGCTTCTGAGCCCTAGTCTTGTCTCTGTGCTCTCTTGGGGTATTCATTATCAAAGGATAGATGTCAATCTAGAAAAACATCAGAAATAATACCTAAAGTCCTAATCAGAAACTTCAAGTAAAGAAAAGACTTACATATCTTTAACATGCAAACAACTAATTGGATTTGTTGTATATGCACACTGAATTTCCGATGTAAATGGACAAGTGTGACAAAGTTTCCCCTCTACCTTGGTGAGTCCTGTGCTTATTGACAGATTTGCTCACCTCAGTGATCTTCCTCACAGTCTGGGTCAACTCCTCCTGTGTCTGATCAGGAGTTGGGAGGTTTGGGGGGAACCCGGGCCCGCCCTCTACTCCGGGTTCCAGCCCAGGGCCCTGTGGATTGCAGCTGTCTATAGTGCCTCCTGTAACAGCTGCTTGACAGCTACACCTCCCTGGGCTACTTCCCCATGGTCTCCTCCAAACACCCTCACCACAAGACCTTCCTCTTGGTGTCTGATAATGCTTGTACTCCTTAGTCCTCTAGCAGCACAACCTCTCACTCTCAGCTCCTTATGCCTCTTGCTCCCAGCTCCTCACATGCACTTCCTCTCCTCTGGCTTCCCCCCTGCCTGACTGGAGTGAGCTCCTTTTTAAACCAGGTGCCCTGATTAGCCTGCCTTGATTGGCTGCAGGTGTTCTAATCAGCCTGTCTGTCTTAAGTGGTTCTAGCAGGTTACTGATTACTCTGGTGCAGCCCCTGCTCTGGTCACTCAGGGAACAGAAAACTACTGATCCAGTGACCAGTATATTTGCCCTCCACCAGACTCCTGTACCCCACTGGTTTGGATCTGTCACATATTCCTCCCCCCTGCTCAACACCAAGGGGTTGGGCAGCTTGGGATGCCAGACAGTGCACACATGACAAGCCATCAGCATTGCCGTGACAGCTTCCTGCTCTGTGTTGCACACGGAACTGGAAAGGTTGGAGGGATAAGAACCACCTGGTCACCCTTGTGTTCTTCTCCTTGTTCCGCTGCATCCATTGAAGAAGGGCATGGTCAGTCACGAGGACAAGTCTGCGCCCGAGTAAGTAGTATCGCAATGCTTCCATGGCCCATTTTACGGCGAGGCACTCTCTCTCCACCACTGCATATTTTTGTTCCTTCGGAAGGAGTTTCCTACTGAGGTAGAGAATCGGGTGTTCCTCCTCCCCGACCATCTGTGATAGAACGGCCCCCAACCCTACTTCCAATGCATCTGTCTGCAGGATAAATTCCTTGGTGAAATCAGGGGCTATCAGTACAGGGTTACTGCAGAGGGCAGTCCTTAGGTCTGTGAATGCTTCCTCTGCTGCTTCAGACCATCTTACCAGATCAAGTCCACAGGCTTTTACTAGGTCTGTCAGGGGGCTTGCCCTTGTGGCAAAGTGGGGGATAAATCGTCGGTAATACCCCACTAAAGCTAGGAATGCCTGGACTTGTTTCTTGCAATGTGGTCGGGGCCAGTTTTGAATGGCTTCCAATTTGTTCACTTGGGGTTTTACCAGACCTTTTCCCACAATGTAGTCAAGATATTTGGCCTCCGTAAACCCCACAGCGCACTTGGCAGGGTTTGCTGTAAGGCCAGCTCGCCTGAAGGTATCAGGGACTGTCTCCACCTTCTCTAGGTGGGTTTCCCAGTCTGGGGTATGAATGACCACATCGTCCAAGTAGGCAGCAGCATAACTGGTATGTGGGTGTAATAGCTTGTCCATGAGGCGCTGGAAAGTAGCTGGGGCCCCATGTAGTCCAAGAGGGAGGACAGTATATTGGAAAAGACCCTCTGGTGTAGAAAATGCATTCTTTTCCTTTGCGTCTTCTGCAAGGGGAATCTGCCAGTACCCTTTTGTCAAGTCTAGGGTAGTCAAGTACCGGGCATTACCCAGACGATCCACTAGCTCATCAATGTGAGGTATGCGGTATGCGTTGAACTGGGATGCTTCGTTTAGTCGCCAGAAGTCGTTGCAAAACCTTGTGGTGCCATCAGGTTTTGGCACTAGTACAATTGGGCTGGACCACTGACTGTGAGATTCTTCGATGAGTCCCAACTCCAGCATTTTTTTTACTTCTGCTTTTATTTCCTCTCTTTTGGCCGCTGGTACCCAATAGGGCCTCATTGTTATTCTGGCCCCAGGGTTCGTGACGATGTGGTGATATGCCTCAGTTGTTCGACCCAGTTTTGTTGAGAACACATCTTGGTTCTGGAAGATCATCTCAGACACTTCATTCTTCTGGTCTGGTGTTAAATCGGGAGACACTCTCACCTGTTTGGAAGGCTTGTTTTTCTTGGTTAGGTCTTTTCAGACAGTTATACATGCCTCTTGTGCATGCCAGGGTTTCAGAAGGTTGATGTGATAAATCTGTTCTTGTTTTCGGCGTCCTGGCTGCCATACCTTGTAGGTTACTTCCTCCACGGGTTCAACCACCTCATAGGGACCCTGCCATTGGCCCAGAAGCTTGCTTTCTGCCAGGGGTACCAACACCATCACCCGATCCCCTGGTTGGAACTGTCGGACTTTTGCCTGGTGATTGTAATGGGTTCTCTGGGCCTCTTGTGCCTTTTCCAAATGTTCCCGTACAATAAGGGTGACCCGGGCTATCCGGTCTCACATCTGTATTACATGTTCTATTATATTTCTCCCTTCATTGGGTTCCTTTTCCCAGATCTCTTTGGCGATATCTAGTATGCCACGGGGGTGTCGCCCGTATAGTAACTCGAAGGGGGAAAACCCAGTTGAGGCCTGAGGTACCTCCTGGATAACGAACATAAGATAGGGTAGTAGGGTGTCCCTACTTCCCGTCCCGACTTACCACCTTCCATATCATAGCCTTGAGGGTTCGGTTAAACTTTTCTACCAACTCATCAGTCTGCGGATGGTAGACTGATGTTCTCAGGGTATGTATATGAAGCAGCATACAGAGGTCCTTCATTAGCTTTGACATAAATGGTGTTCCTTGGTCTGTTAATATCTCCTTTGGTAGCCCCACTTGGGCAAAGATCCTCACCAGCTCTTTGGCTATCGTTTTAGAGGCTGTGTTCCTCAGGGGCATGGCTTCTGGGTAACGAGTAGCATAGTCCAAAACAACAAGTATATATTGGTGGCCCCAAGCCGTCTTCTCCAGGGGTCCCACTAGGTCCATGGCTATTCGTTCAAAGGGGACCTCTATGATGGGAAGGGGTACTAAAGGTGCCCTCAGGTGGGGACGGGGACTGTGCAGCTGACACTCCGGGCAGGACGCACAGTACCTCCGCACTTCTTCATGTACTCCGGGCCAGAAGAACAGTCGTAGGATTCGTGCCAGGGTCTTCTCTACCCCCAAATGCCCCCCAAAAAGATGACTATGAGCAAGACTTAATACAGCGTTCTGGTGTTTTTGAGGTATTAGGATCTGCTGTACCTTCTGACCCTGTACTGGTGCAACCCAGTATAAGTAGGGTCCTGGTCCCTGGGCTTTCCCTTCCATGGGGACCCAATCTATGTCAGTCACCTCCTTCCTAATGTTGTTGTACCTTGAGTCTTCAGCCTGGTCCCGTCCAAAATTTCCTCTCCCGAGGCTAATCTGCCCAAGAACTAGGGGCCCAGTCTCTGTTGCCTCTACTAGTTCAGAAGCGTTAAGGTCGGGATCAGACTCAGGTGCTTCTCCCTCCTGGGTGGCCTCCTTTTCAGCTGCTCGGGTCCACCTGCCTACGAGAGCGACCCTCTGGCTTTGAGTCAGTATTCGGGTTCCAAGGCCTTAGCTGCCCTCCTTTCCCTTTTCAACTTTCTACCCTATCTGGGTGTGGAAAATAAATCTGGGGATATTTCAGAGAAGACTGGGGGCTGACAGTCTACTGTGGATGCCTCACTAACTTCAGGGTTCCCCTCTTTCTCCAATCCTCCTACTGGGAGTAAGTTTCCAAACCATGGGAAGTCCCTCCCTATGAGCACCAGGTATGGGAGTTTAGGGACTACACCTGCTGCTACCTCAGTAGTGTTCCCCTGAATCTCAATTTTTACTGGGATGGTGGGGTAATAACCAACTGTCCCATGGACCCATGTTATCCCTGTACGCTTAGCCCATAGCAGCTGACTACACTTCACGAGCTTCCCCGAGACAAGCTTGATAGCACTTCCCGAATCAACCAGTGCTATGGTCTCTACCCCATTTAGCTATACTGGTCTGGTGTACATATGTGGGGTTAGTGAGACCCCCACAAGGTGGATTAGGGAGCATGGGTCTGCCCAGTTTTCCAGGTTACACTGCATAGGCCTCTCGACATTGGGACACTGTGTAGCTATATGTCCCCACTCCCCACAGGCATAACATCTGTATGGGGCCCTAGGCATTCCCCGGTCTCTTGGTTTGGGCAGTCTAACATCACGATCCTCTTCTCCCTCTGTGCTCTGACTCTTTGTGGCTTCTGGTGGGCCTTCAGCCCCTCTCTTTTTCCACTTGTGATCTCCTGGTTGCCCAGTCACCCAAGCTCTAGGGCTTGGTGCTGCTAGTTTAACCCGGGGTGCCTCTTCCTTAACTGGTCGGGTCAGCTCCCTCACTGTCCTTCACCTCTCTACCAGTGCAACAACCTCATCATAGGTGGAGGGTTCGTTCTGGCTTCCTCAGGCATGATGGTCTGGTGGAAGTCCCCGCATGTATCAGTCGATGACCAGAACCTCTAGTATCTCTTCCGGATTCCGGGACTCCGTTCGCAATCACTTTCGTGCGAGATGGATGAGGTCATGCAGTTGGGACCGCTGGGTTTTGTATTCCTGGTATCTCCACTCGTGATACTGCTGGACCTGCACTGTGGTCGTTACCCCAGATCTGGCCAGGATCTCTGCTTTCAGCGGGGGGTAGTCTGCTGCAGCCTCTTCAGGCAGATCATGGTAGGCCTTCTGGGCCTCCCCACACAGGAATGGGGCAAAGATGCCAGACCACTGATCTCAAGGCCAGGCCTCCTGTAGGGCTGTCCTCTCAAAGGCCAGGAGGTATGCCTCTACATCATCCTCCTGCGTCATTTTCCGCAGCCAATGGCTGGCCCGTATGATCTGCGTCCCATCATGGCTGCGGTTCAGCTCTGTAAGGGTCTTTACCTGGTTTACCAGTTCCTGCAACATAGCTTGGTCTTGAGAAGCCTGGTCCATCAGCAGGCGATTAGTCTCTTGCTGCAACTGCACTGCCTCCTGTTGGGCAGCTGTCTGGACACGGGTCGCCTCCTGCTGGGCCGCCGTAGTTTGTATCAATGCCCGCACTAAGTCATCCATTGTGGTGGAAAAAAAAATAAACTCTCTACCTTTTTTTTTTTTAATCACTCTCCTTCTTCTGCCGCACTGTGCACACCAGATCCCTGACCTGACACAAGCTGTGACAAAGTCCTCCTCTATCTTGGTGGGTCCTGCACTTTTTGGCAGATTTGCTCACCTCAGTGATCTTCCCCACAGTCTGGGTCAACTTCTCTTGTGTCTGATCAGGAGTTGGGAGGTTTGGGGGGAACCCGGGCCTGCCCTCTACTCCGGGTTCCAGCCCAGAGCCCTGTGGATTGCAGCTGTCTATAGTGACTCCTGTAACAGCTGCATGACAGCTACACCTCCCTGGGCTACTTCCCCATGGTCTCCTCCAAACACCTTCTTTATCCTCACCACAGGACCTTCCTCCTGGTGTCTGATAATGCTTGTACTCCTTAGTCCCAGCAGCACACCCTCTCACTCTCAGCTCCTTGCACCTCTTGCTCCCAGCTCCTCATATGCACTTTCTCTCCTCTGGCTTACCCCCCCTCCTGACTGGAGTGAGTTCCTTTTTAAACCCAGGTGCCCTGATTAGCCTGCCTTGATTGGCTGCAGGTGTTCTAATCAGCCTGTCTGCCTTAATTGGTTCTAACAGGTTCTTGATTACTCTAGTGCAGCCCCTGCTCTGGTCACTCAGAGAACAGAAAACTACTCAACCAGTGACCAGTATATTTGCCCTCTACCAGACTCCTGTATCCCACTGGTTTGGATCTGTCGCAACAAGCTAATCAACATACTGTACATTCTTAGGCTTTATAAATTATTGTTATGCATTCATATGCAATTCCTTCATTTTTCTCATATTTAGTTGATTTTTAACACCTCGTTAGAGCCAAACACTTCTATAGTAGAATAAGAAGGCACATTGCAAAGTTAAATTATAATTACAAAAAAAGTCTCATCTCTGTCCTATAGTATTGCCTGAGAAAAATATCTCACATTTATGTAACATCTTTCACCCCCAAAAGATTGTGAAGTACTTTTCAGACGTACAAGCCCCATTTTCAAACTCAGGTTCCTAATTGAGATGCCCAAATTTTGCAATTGGCCAGGCATATTAGAATGTAACTGCCTCAATGCCCATTTGGACACCTAACTCAGGAGCCCAAGTTTGAAAATTGGCTCTCTCCCCTCTACATTTCATATAGAGGAATCAATATACTCACTGCTGAAATGCAGCAGCTTCTGTGGGGAGCACAGGTGTTCTTTATCAGAGCACAGCAACATTACAGAATAGTATAGAGCAGGAAATGTGAATGAACTCCATATCCAAATGACACCACAGAAGAAATTTAGGTAGACAAAATGTAGTTACCCAATGTTACCAGTTACCACTACAGCACACCAACCCTCTAAAAAAATGCTGTGGGATCTTTGACAGGACCTCTGTTTCATATCTCACTTGAAAGATGGTAGTTCTAACTGAATCATGCCATTTAACTCTATATTAGAGCACGGATCCATTTCCAATTTGGAGCAGAGTGCCACCTAAAGAATCTCCAATTAATATCATATCCTGCAGTGCTATGGTTTTACTTGGAGACCTCTCAACCCATGAATTGACCAGGACTGATCCTGCTTAATTTATTAAATCTGACAAGTTCAAAGCTAGAGGTGGCATAGCTACAATCTAGTAAAATACTCTAAAGTACAAGATGCCATAATTAGGGATGAGATTTTTCAAAGGCACAAATGGTGGTTGGGCACCCTGATCTCATTGACTTTCAATGGAAATTAGATAGAAAACCTCCCCCTAGACTGTCTGATAGGAAATAATAATAATAATTAATAGAAAAACCAGTGCAAAAATACCCCATTCACCCATCTTTAAAAAAGTTACACTAGTAGTTTTGAATAGCCAGATAACCCACCTATTTGGTACCCTAGGGGAATAATTCTAAAAATGACCTCCCTGAGTTGCATTGCACCAAGCCTTTATTTATTTATTTAATTTATTATTATTATACACTGCACCCAAGACAAGAGGGAGATGTTTGAAAAGGAGAGCAGGGAAAATAAGTTTGTGTTTTTAACATAGTTACAGAAAAGGTAGCTAAAGAGGCAGAGAAGGGAGAGGGGTTGTATATCCTATGGGTCTTTGTTTATGAGAACATTCTAGCACTGAGTCTGTCCAGGGGATAAGAATTCTGGTTATCACATATTGAGTCAGTTAAGAGTAAATTTAGGCATGTGTATTATACAATATGTTAAAATCCTCCCCTTACTGGGAGCAGCAATGAGTAGGCAGTTGCATGATCTGAACTTGACACATACAACTGGCACGAGACAGGAAGTCTCACTGTGAGTGAGCATAACATGTGTCAGGCAGCATGTTACTGCTTCTTGCAGCAGGAACAGTGTGTATTTCTTAACCATTGCTGGCTAGCACTTGTTGCTGGTGGTAGCATAAGTGCTAACCAGTCGGGATGCTGGATATGCCCTTGCTGCGAGCCTGGTGTATCACCCAGTTCATTCTATGGAGGCACCCAGCATTGCTGTTTCTGTGAAGGTATCCATCTGGCAAACATATCTTCCAGTGTGCTCTCTGGATGTGTTCTCACCTGGCATGCTTCTGGTATTCTGCCTGGCTGTATGGGGGAAGAAACTAACAGAAAGCAGGATTTGCCTCCTGTGTATTGGTGTGGTATCATTTCTTAGAGTATATTTTCTGATTCCCTGTTGTCTGGGGCTGTATTTTCTAATTATGCTTTGGGCTGTCTCTTGGAAACCATTCCTAAGCCACAATAAGTAAGTAAATTGAAATGAGTGCTTGATATATGGATTTGCAGTGACCTGGATATATATAGCTAGATACATATAGCCCACACACAAATATTTTTTTTCACAGAAGGAGAAAGTTATCCACTAGCATTAGTAAAAAATAATCTTGCTTCTTAACATATTGCTGAATGATTCAGCCAGAACTACAATTCTCTCTTTTCTAACTCCAACTCTTTATTGCCTTCAGATTATGTATACTTTTCTGCAAGTGAGCAGCAGATTGTCTGTTCTGCAAAAAGACAGCCTCAGGTGGTATTACTTTCTACAAGTTCTTTATTTCTTATTAACTATGTAAAACTTCTTGGTCTTTTAACCATATGTGCAGCACTATAAGAGTAACTGATCAACAATTTTCTCAATGAGTGACATTCCTGCATAAGGGTGGAGAGATTGTTTCTTAAGTTTGATTATAGCAATGCCAGTATTTGTTACATTCTCTTTTCTGATTCTGTAAATTCACAGCTAAGGGATGCAGTAAAAGCCAGAGCTGCCACTGCCATGAAGCCAATGAAACTTGTGTGGTTTAACTATTTTTTTTAAAAAAATGCTTGGATCATTTCCAATCTCATCTGTGCTGGAAAAAAGTACCAAGATCGCCCCTGTCCTCCCCTATCTCTCCCCTAGACCTAAGAGACTGCTGATAAATGTTGCCAAAATAGCCAAAAATATTCAGGTCCAAATTTATGAAAGGACTAGAAGAAGACAGTGAATCTGAGACATGCAAGAGCCTCTGCAATTTATCTTACAGAGATGATGATCCAACCCCACTGGATAAACCTTGGGATCACAGATCTCATCTGGTGGTTCCCAGAGAGATGATGCACCTAGAACACAAGAAACCATTTACAACATTTTTTTTCAAGAAAGAAAAAAAATCTGAAGGCATTTAAATGAAATTAAAAAAAAAAATAATCAAAGCACCACTAGGATGGTTAGAAAAGGAGAAAAAGAGAAATGTTTCAGATCATCTGGTCTGGCCAGCTGATACTCTGTGCACAACCTTAGGGGAGAGGGGACAGTAATGGCTTAAAGTCACCTTTGCACTTCCCCAATCCTAAAAGCACTCATACTTGAACTTCTGCATAAACCAGAACAATCTCAAGACTGCTCTAACTTACACTGACAGTAAAGTCACCCTATGAGCCATTCCACTAGCGAGAGCCTTGCTGAATCAGAGAGTACCATGCCCACTCCTTAAGCCTGTTGGGGAGATTTTTCCAGAACCTGGGACTGGACGACAAGGGATCTATCACTCGATAATTGCCCTACTCTGTTAATTCCATTTGAAGCAACTAGCACCGGCCACCGTCAGAACACAGGATACTGGGCTAGATGGACTGTTGTTCTGACCAAGCACAGCCATTTTTGTATTCTTTTTCCTTAAACAGTGTTGGGCCCAGTTTCTGAGAAAATAGGGGTAATTGCTGCTGACACATCTGGAAGAGATAAATAAGGAGAATTTAAAAGAGCATGGTGAATGTTTTGCCAAACTCTGTAAGAATATTGCACTTGTGAATGACCTGGGAAACAGCTGAAGTAGAAATGTCACCAACCAGCAGTGGAAACACCATAAACAGGTTGAAGAATGAGGTGCTTAAGAATCCAATGGTTGTTTGGAATTTCTTTCAAAAACTAGAATGTTCTGGAGAAAGTCAAGGAAAATGTTCCATCGAAATAGCAGAAAGGTAGTAGTGGTGATTGGACCAAATACAGAAATAGCTTATGGCCTCATCATGTCTGAAGATCAGTGAAGTGTGAGATACAACAGTAGCTAACTGACCATCCCAAAGGACTTAATTATTTTTCCTGTGTTTTGGTCAACAAGGAGACTTTCCTGGGCAGTGATTGCAGGGGCTGATGATAGCTTGGTCGTGGGGAGAATGTGTGAGGAGAAAGGTAAAAAAAGCAGCCATAAATTTGGAGGGGGGTTCTAAGCTGAGAATATTCACCCCCATCAACACTGGAGTTACTCCATATGCCCTGACTACACCTCTATTCTTTGGTGAGAAGCCAAGGAATATCAGAGTTTAACTGGACTATGAACAGGTGATGGTGCCATTTTATGAGCCCAAATCATCACTTTTGCTGCCTTTTTCACAAAGAAAGTCTTCCCCTGCTTAAGTGTCTGGTTTCTAGGAGGAAGTCTGAAAACTTTGTCACTGCCAGACTATTTTTTGTAAATAAAATTTTCTCTAAAGATCCTTTTCCCTTCTCCTGTTGCATTGTCATCCCTTTCCTGCCCTATTCTTGGCATCCTGCTCACTGTCTTTTGATGTTATTAGTAATTGTGTTATCTCTCCAGTCTAGATTGCAAGCTCCTGGGGGCAGGTACCTTGTCATTTTATTGTGTCTGCAGGGTGACATTGCCACCGCTGGTGTGATATAAATAATATATTATAATAAAAAATCTAGATGCCGTAATTGTCAGCCAGCTGTATTCATGCAGCATCAGGGATAGAACTCATGACTTAAATGGAGGCTTCTAGCTAAGATCTTCAGTGCTGGGACTGTGGCTTCCTATGTGTTTTTTTCAGCACTTAACAAAATGGGGCTCATATTCTATTTCAGGCCTTTGAACTCTACTACAATATAAATAAATAATTATAACTAATGAGTTTCCATAGCAGTTGCATTTCTTCACCTCTTTGAAGGAACCAATCTACACATGCTTTAAATATTCCACCAAACCCAAGGCAATACTGGTACTGGTAATATGTTGGTCTATTATATCCCTTCCATCTTCTTTGAGAAAAACATTGCCTTAACTGAAAATATTCAAGGTTCACAGGAATTCAATCCAACAGTTGAATGCTGGTTTGAAACCCCACTTAGACTATACTAAGAGGATTGATGAGACTATGCCAAGTTTCTCTCTTTCTCTTCTGGTTTTATAATCAAACCTGAACCTTCCAGGATTACACATGCCATTGAAATTAGGTTAGAGCTGGTCTCACTGATGTTTGTGGGTTAGCTTTTAATGTATACTATAGACATACATAAAACAGTATACGTTTATTCTTCAAAAAATAAAAATTCACTTATATACACACAATGTATTTGGGCAGCTACAAAATATATGTTCTTTCTCTTTTAAAGGGAAATACATATTGGTAAAGTGTATTGTAATGTTCTAAAAGCAAGAAGAAAACATGATAGCTAAAACAATATAATCCTTCTGAATGTAGTAACAATTTTTAATACTCTACTTTAGAATGAGGAATTCAGGCTCAGTGTTTAATAATGTGTTGTAAAACAGACAATGAATGCAGTCACATCCACAAAAGATCCCTATTGGTTTCGTCCTGACCATCTGACCTTACTTTGCTACCACTGTACTTGACAACCATACCAACCCCACAAACAGGGAAGTATCTTAGCCTTCTCAGATTTAAGATACTGTTAAAGCTTATGAATCAGATTTCCCATATGTGGACATGACAACTATGAAGAAAACCCTATAATTTAGGACATACAGTATTCTCTTTATCCTTTTATGTGGAATTTCACTTTAATGTGATGCAAATGATAGTAAGAAATACATTCACAGAATGTTAAAGCCTTCCTATTAAAAATTCTGTATGCATTTTATACTCTAATTCATGTACAGTCAAAAACCCTGATAAAATCACAGTCCTGATTTGACTGCTGCACTTATAGTATTAATGAGGATACTTTACGCCTTTTGAAAATTGGGATATAGTCCATTATGTGATTGTAAATGATGTGACTGTATCACATCAATTTGTTATTCAAGCCGACCCCTCCCTTCAGTCAACTTTGTATATAAGAAGAGCCATTGGTGAAGGCATGCAGAGGATGGAAAAGCTAAACCTGAAATTAGTCTTCTTCTTTTGTCTTATTTTTACTTGTTAAAAAGAGAATTTTTTTTCCTGAATCCTGAAATTCCCTCTAACTCTAGAGGGAAATTCAAAAAGGAATCCCAAAGCACATAAAGGAGCACCAGACAAGGTTCCCTGAAGGTATGTTCTTGCTTTACCATACAGCCACAACAAACTAGATCAGCTCCATTAACTTTCTGGCTGGTCATGTAATGACTAAACCTAGGAAATCCTTCCAACCCCCCAAAACTGTAATATATTAAGGATTGAAATCTACTGTTGTTGTTGTTTGCAAAAAGGGCTTCTTTGATTGTGATGAATTTACAATTTTTAGTATTTTCATTTTTCTTAATTACTGACCATCATTTATTCTGCCCTTTGGAAACACTCAGTGGGTGTAATGCATTGCAACAGCTGCAGATGTCCTTGTAGCTTTTTCTCTACTACCCTAGTTTCTGTTTTTGAGTCAGTGGCGATATGCGTAACTTGGTGAAGGTCAAAAATCTGTTTTCCCCATCCGAGGCTACTATGTAGCTTGCAGCTAGTAAGAGAAACTCCCTGCCTGACATGATCAAGTTTTATAAACTTTCAGCAGTTTAAATCCCAAGGCTGGCAAAGTTTTGTGGCAATAAGGTTCCTAACTCAAAGACACTCTGAATGCAGCACTATAACTAGTAAATTAAGTCTGCATTCTAGTGTTCGTTTCCCCCCTGGCTTCTAACCTTATGCATTTAATTCTCTCTGTAATGGGGTCTCCACCATTACCTTGTGAAGCTAGTACCACTCTTACTGAGTGTTAGTGGGTGTTCTTCACTCTGTTTCCCAATGGCTATCTGCAGTTCTTTGTACAGTAAATGTTATCTTCAATTTTACTTCCCATAGCATTTTTACATTTAATCTCTTCATAAAAAATTATTGCTGCCGTCTTAAACTTCACTGAGGTAACATTGCTATATGCAGCAGAATATGCTCCAGTGTAGAGTTTATTAGAGCTTTGAAACACAAATAATCAAGTTCTTAACACACACCGTGCAATCTCATATTTCTGACTTTTGGTCCCATTCACCTAGGAACCTGACCTGAAGGCTTTATCAAGATATATATTTTCCTTGAGTTTGGTTGTCATGGATGAAACTCCCGATGTTTTGTTTGGTTCCGTCAATTTCATGCTGTAATATGAACAAATGTATTGGAATACACATGCGCGTGCACACACACAAGAAATTAGCACAATGGAACATAAACTTTTTTTTATTTTAAAATGACCTTTTGTGGTAAAGAGAAGGCGTTTCACTAGAATATATTTAAAGGTCATAGGAACCTTTAATAGTGGTAGATAAATTTTGCCCTATTTAAATTCAAGCTCAATAAGAACTTTATACAATCTTTTGGACAAAGCTTGCAACGTTCTGATCTCTGCAAATCCGCTCTGTACCGTTCACTGCTCTTATTAATCAATTCTACAGAGCTGTACTCTTCTCAGTACAGTTACACTGCATTTTTATTCTTCAGCTTCAGCTTGGCCTTTTCTATATTTTTGCTTCGTCTTACATTCAATTACCCAAAGCCTAGTTTGCAGAATAGGATACTATTGGCGGCTGCATTTAAGCAACAGCACATTATGTCATCTTGCTTCATACATTTCACTCCAATCTTTTTAGGATAAAGCTCATTTGAGAAATCTTTCCTCTGCCTTTGGGGAGAAATTATTTGCTTTCTTTCATTTGGTCTGAAATTTGCCTTCTCAGTGCCTTTGTTTAAAAAAAAAACTTATTTACATCTTCTTGGATCCTATTAGTTAGCTGAATTGCCTAATTGTTACAGTTTTAGGAATACCAAGTCATTTTCTTTCTCAAATCATTGTGGAACTATTTTATGGCTTCCATAATAGCATTTAGTGGTCCAAATGCAGAGTTTACTTTCTTTAGAAGGTTTTTGTATTCATTCTAGTGTATACTGTCATATCTGAGAAGACCATATCCTTCCCATACATATGAAACTGGGATAAGCACTCTTTGAAAATAGAAGATATTAACCCAGTAAAAGATTCCCTCTGAAAATCTCCAGTGTCAGAATGAGTGCCACCTAAAGAAATTCACTATCAGTCCTCAGGGATGGTACTTGATATTCAGTTCTAGATTAGTTTAGCATTGCTGGTTCCTTTTAATTAATTTCCCTATCCACGTTTTGATGGATCCGTCTTTCTCTCTTTTCCCACACAGTCCTTGGTAAACAAGAGCAAGTAACCTCATTATGACAGAAGTCTTGCACCCTACTGAATTTTTCTCACACTATGTATCAGCAGATAATAAAATAATTTTCTTTCTATGAAAGAGAAGCATACAACATGTCTTAGTAACTTTCTGCATCTTTTCTTGCAACATTGATAAGCTTTGATTGATTTTGCCCAATGGCCAAATGTCACCTTAACCTAGTTAAGCACAAATCCCATTGAAGACAAAATTTCTTTTTGAGAACTGAGACAGAATTCTGTTTTTAGCATTGATGTAACCTTACTTTTCTTCCTTTTCTGATGACCCAGCATTTTGGGGTACTGGTCACTGCTTTTCAATATTGTATCTCGAAAGTGAATCAATTTTAACTGATTCTCTCTTTAAGAACCTGAAACAGATTCCATATGCCAGATATGCAGAGGAAGTCTCATATATTAAAACTGTCATTTATACATATTTTAATATCTAGGACTACAGTTAAATAGAGACTAAAACAAGCATTGTCCAGGATTTAACACGGTTAGTTTAAAAATAAAAAAGCAGCCAAGGGAGTGAAATTTTCAGAATAAAAAAAAAAGCACAAAATTTTAGAAAACTTTGTTTACTCAGAAATGATCTTCTTCACTGACATTGTACTCCAAAATGCTTAGCTGATAATAATTTAAAATATAAGATATAGTGGAGCCCGAAACTTCATGCTATCCCTTCTAAATTATTGTCTTTAATTAATATTATTATTGATCACATAATAGAAGATCCAGTCTGAGTGACATAAGGATTTGAAGATTTCAAGGCAATGCTTTATAACTTAATTATGTTTCCCTAGGAGACTTAACGTAATTCAATTTATTTTTCCCTTGTGTTTCATCAATCATTATATGAATAGAAAAGATGTGTGAGCCTCATTTCTATGTGAATTTCTGTAGATTCAAGAATTTTCAACTATATATAGAGATTATTGGGAGAAAAAGAGCACACCTTCTATAAAGACACCAGCCTCCTAAGCCTCACCGATGATCGCATTGTCTTCTGCTGTTGCTCAGTCAGTAAATTTGCTGAATACAAACTGTTGAGCCACACAGCCTTTGTAAACCAAGTTCTGCTGTGTCTAACAGGTAGAAATCAGGCCTACTTATTGTTTTTCCTTCACTCTTTCTGAAAAGGCTTTTATGGTACATGGAAGACACATAGTTTTGTGTGCTTTTTCTCTTGCAAATTTTTTTTTCACTGTTGATTTTGGCTGTTTTCTGTATAAGAACATAAGAATGGCCGTACTGGGTCAGACCAAAGGTCCATCTAGCCCAATATCCTCTCTACCGACAGTGGCCAATGCCACATCCCCAGAGGAAGTGAACCTGACAGGCAATGATCAAGTGATCTCTCTCTCCACCTTCTGACAAACAGAGGCTAGGGACACCCATCTATACCCATTAATGGACTTAACCTCCATGAATTTATCTAGTTCTCTTTTAAATGCTGTTATAGTCCTAACCTTCACAACCTCCTCAGGCAAGGAGTTCCACAAGTTGACTGTGCACTGTGTGAAGAAGAACTTCCTTTTATTTGTTTTAAACCTGCTGCCCATTAATTTCATTTGGTGGCCCCTAGTTCTTGTATTATGGGAACAAGTAAATAACTTTTCCTTATTTACTTTCTCTACATCACTCATGATTGTATATACTTCTATCATATCCCCCCAGAGGGGATGCTCTGTATGATGCTCTGTTACTGCCATAATCCATATCACAGTGTGAGACATAGGTGGTGTCTCCATTTGGGAAGTCACCAAGCCCATCATGATATTCATCACCTTTTATCTGAGGCTTCCAAAGCACTCACTGAAATGAGATGGAGATTAATTTTAGGGCCTGTGAAACTGTATTTGCTACTCCCCTCGTATCCCAGTTAAGAAAGGTGTGAAACAAGGAAACACAGTTTCACTGAAACTCATCACAACCTGCCTCAAAATGGTAATGAGGCAAATGATTTGGAAGGGTAGAATCAACATCAATGGAGAGCAGTTAAACCATCTCATATTCGTGGACGATATTGTGTTGATTGCTGAAAATACTATCAAACTACAGAAAATGCTGCAAGAACTCAACACAAAAAGCAGCCAAGTCAGGCTGAAAATTAACCGCTCCAAAATTAAATTTATGCAGTCTGATACCTTGCCAAAAACCCGAATAACAATCAAGGGAGAACAAATAGAAGAAGTTGAGCAATAGGTGTATTTGGGCCAAGAAATTAACATGTGCCACTATCAGGAAGGTGAACTCTTGCAAAGAAAGAAAGCAAGTTGATGCTCATTCAATTCTATCTCAGATGTCCTCCAAAGAAAAATCAACAAGCCAACACGTACCAGTCTCTTCAACTCAACAGTACTGCCGACAATGTTGTACAGCAGCAAAACATGGGCGCTGACTAAGACAGAGGAGCAGCAAGTGTCTGTCATGGCGAGGGCTATGGAAAGAAGAATTCTGGGAATTTCAATCCACGACCAAGTCCCCAATGAAGTGATCAGACAGCAGAGTGGAGTGCAGGATGATGTTGTTGAAACCAGGCAGGGTAAAATGCAATGGGCCAGGCATATAGTGAGGCTCACTGAGAATCAATGGACTGCAGCTGTCACCAAGTGGTACCGACGTGAACGGAAACAACCACTCGGTGACTTCTAAAGAGATGGGAAGATTTTATCATAAAAAGACATGGTCGCACATAGAGAAGGAAGGCCAGGATATGAGAAGAATGGAAGACACATTGTGGTTGGCGCAATCTATACGAGGGCTGAAAGACCAATTGCTCAAGGTGAAGGTGAAATCTCAAGATGCTTTAAATATTGTCAGACATATTTTTGAAAGGTCTTCTCTATGTTAATGAAGCACTTGTACTTCATCCTGTATAGTCTCAATAATACTGATTCTCAAAACAGAAAAATAATGTTTTTTGGCTATGAACTAATTGCAAATGGTGATCACAGAATATCAGTGTCTGTACATTCTTAGCTGTTTAAGAGATGTCTGTCTGTATTGGAGCTCTTTGAAGGTTGGCAGTCAGGAAAGCTGTTATTGAACCCAGCAGAGGGTGCTCCAGAGTTTGCGACCAACAAGCAGTCACATGGCAGCGTAGAAATTTCATTACCTCCTCTAACAGTCTAACTTCCCTCACCTACTGTACAGTCTGGTTAGCAATGGTAGGAGGAATCAGAGATGTTCTACTGCTAGGGGGTTAGATGAAGGAGCTTTTTAAAAAATATCAAATAATTCCAGATCTGAGTCAGTGACTTTTAAAATGAAAGGTCTACTCTGCTACCATTAATGGGCAGGCCTTCATAATTCCTTGCTATCACAGTACTAACTTCCTCTTTTCAAAACCTTTCTGAACTTCTCATTGTCCAGCATTTGTATCTCTCACTTTAATGAGCGCTAAATAAGAATTATATAAGTATTTCAATAATTCTCACTGGACAGTTAATTAAGTAGCACTGAGTCTAAGGAGCAGTCAGCTATTACCTCCTTTTACAGACAAGTGCATCCACAGACACAAAAGGGAAGAGGTCAATTTTTTAAAAAAATGATGTGTGGATTAATAATTTTTCTCTGAAATAAATGACCTAGCTAACAAGCTGAAACAGTGAAATAAAATTTCAGCTTTTTTTGTCCCCTCATTTTTCCAATCCACTCTCTTGTGTTCCCTCAAGCTTCTTTTACACAGGAAATGAATTCCCTTTAACTTTTTAGGGCCTGAAAATGTTGAACTAAAGCTCTCCAAATTTGCTTCCCTCAGTAAATTGCATGGGGCATGGCCCTGCCCAATCCTTCATTACACATTCTTTTTTTTAACGGCTTCTGTTTTTTCTCATATTTGATAGATCCTACCACAAACTTCAACTAGAGTGAGTGCAGAGGACCATAACACCAGTCTTACACACAGGGTATTTTATTAAGTCCAGCAGTTAAAAATGTACAAAGTTCCTAGTAATAATCCATTCATTCTGTTCTCGCTTGATTCTTGGAGTAAGCCTGCACAATTATTCAAATCCCAGCTTTTAGCTACAGCATACACCTCGCCATGGGGCTGTGCCTCTGTAATCTTGCTTTGGTCTTGCATGTCAAATGGAATTAACTCCCATAAGAAATGTATGCGAAGACAACCCAAAGTGTCTAATCCTGCTGCTGTCTTAAATTTCTGAAATTCAGACCTGTCATCTTTTTCTATAGCTTTGTTGAAGTTCTCACTTATGCTTCAATCCATCCAAAGATGAAGTTTAAGGAAATTTGCATTTTTATATATTTTTTCAGTTGTTCACTCATGTGGCCTTTTCATGTGTTCCCTTTATAGGAGTGTTTCACACACACACCCCCCCAAGTCCTATTTTACACTTGCAGAATTCCTGTTAGAGGTGGAGTCAGTTGTTTTTGTAGCTGGCAATACACAAGTTTAAACCCAAGGAGCATTACTTGATGATTCAGAGGCCAAACCAAAACAGAAGCTAGGATTTGTGTGAGTGAGGAAATAATGATATCATTATTACCATACCTTAACAATTTAACTCAGCTAATCACAAAAACTAATTCTGCCTCAATTAAGTCTCAAACTGCATTGCCTCCTTCAGGAATAAAATGCACATGGAAATTAGTTTTGGTTAGTCTAACTACACTGTTTGTTTGTTGTATTAAGAATAGATTAGCTAAAGAAGCAACGTTTCCGATGCTTCTGGCTTCTGCTCTTCTGTAGGGGGCATACTTTCAGATATCAGCAAAACATGCCAGTATAGTAAATAAGGATTTTTTAAAAAAAAGAGAAAAGCATTATCATACAGAACTTAATTTTCCACTTATTCAATCGAATATCAGCAAGATTTGATTAAGCTTGGGCAATTTTATATGAACTAGCCAGAATGCATTTACATAGAGGGGTCCAGTTTCAACATAAATTCAGTAAATAGCAATTACAAAATTATAGTCAAATAAAAAGCTGCTTCTTCTAGCTGTCTTGGGTAAGTGAGGTTGGAAGGGTAAAATTGTAACTTATTGTAGTGGATATTTAATAAGTGGTAAGCCACAGCACTCTCCACTTGAAAGTTAATTAAGGCCATCAAATGACCATACTTGTACAGAAAATATGTTAATGGTTTAACCATGGTAACAGTCACAACAAAGCCCAGCAAAATAATAATGGCTTTAATGCATCATTTTCACTGTCATTACAGAAAGACTTATCTTTTAAAAAAGAGTGACCATCTCTTGTTTGTTTTACACATTTTTAGGAAGTAAGTGTATTATCAGTTAATTTTGAGACTTCCTCACTTCACTGCAAACAGGCACTGATACTGAAATTTTGATATGAGGAGTAGGTCAAAGTGTATTCACCTATAATGAAATTATATAAATATGAACTATATTGTGCATATCAATGCTGTATTTTCTTCATCTCTCTCTTTTTTGTTGTTTACATATGGGTTTTGAAGAAAAGACTCTTTAACTTATAGAACTTCACCTCGTCTTTTAGATCTTTTTAATATAGAAGTGTAATTGTTGTGTGATTTTTATTGTTGAATAATCATCCTCAGCAGTAGACAGGATACAAAATCAACTATCCTACTCAATACATAGTATGCTCAGTGAGTCAGATTCTGCAGTCCTTCCCCAGGAAAACTCCCCATTCAGGTCACTGGGACTTTTTATTGTTTTAAGGTTGAAAGATTGATTCTGTAAATTGACAAGTATCTTCAATTCCGATGGAGGCTGAGGGCACTCAGCATTTTTTAAGGACGCATGAGCTCTGAATTTAGCCCATGTGGAGTAAATAATATATTATACAATACCTTTCTTTGATTGTATCAGAGGGGTAGCCGTGTTAGTCTGTATCCACAAAATTCATGTCACTAAAATTCATTTGCAAATTTAACACCATTAATTTGGGCTTGAATAGAGACTAGGAGTGGCTGGCTCACTACAAAAACAATTTTCCCTCTCTTGGTATTGACACCTCCTCATCAATTATTGGGAGTGGACCACATCCAACCTGATTGAATTGGCCCTGACAACACTGATTCTCCAGCGAAGGGCAACAAAAATTATTAGGGGGCCGGGGCACATGATTTATGAGGAGAGGCTGAGGGAACTGGGGTTATCTAGTCTGCAGAAGAGAAGAGTGAGGGGGGATTTGATAGCAGCCTTCAACTGCCTGAAAGGGGGTTCCAAAGAGGATGGAGCTAGGCTGTGCTCAGTGGTGGTAATTGACAGAACAAGAAGTAATGGTCTCAAGTTGCAGTGGGAGAGGTCTAGATTGGATATTAGGAAACACGATTTCTCTAGGAGGGTGGTGAAGCACTGGAATGGGTTACCTAGGGAAGTGGTGGAATCCCCTTCCCTAGAGGTTTTTAAGGTCAGCGTTGACAAAGCCCTGGGTGGGATGATTTAGTTGGTGTTGGACAAGGGGGGTGGACTAGATGACCTCCTGAGGTATTTTCCAACTCTAATATTCTGTGACTTGTAAGGTAAGTCCCTTCTCTTCATGTGTCAATATAATAATGCCTGCATCTGTAATTTTCACTCCATGCGTCTGAAGAAGTGGGTTTTTTACCCATGAATGCTAATGCCCAAATAAATTTGTTAGTCTTTAAGGTGCCACTGAACTCCTTGTTGTTTCTTTGATTGTTAATTCTCATTAACAATACCCTGCACTTGTGTAGCACTTTTCATTCAATGATCTTAATGTGTTTCCCACTGAAAATGCCTCATAACATTTCTGTGAGGTACACTGTATTAGCTTGTGTGTGTTTGAGTGATGAAAATATATCAAGTAGTCAATGGACCTATGCTAATTTACACCTGCAGAGGTTCTGCCTCATAGTGTCTGTTACTCTGTGTGATGGGGCAGAGTGGCCCCACACAGGTACCACAAGGGTTAACCCTTCCTTCCTAGCAGAGGAAGCCATGCCCCAGCAGCTCTGCTGACCCTCCTCTAACTGGAGAACAAGTATTAAAGCCTGCAGACCAGCTCAGTCAGGGCTGACCACTGGAGGAGAAGGACACACGCTGCCAGCTCCTGAAGAGGGAGAGCCTGCGTGCCAGGATCCAGGAGTCAGCCAAGCCGAGGCACTACCTGAGACCCTGACGGAGGACATCACAGGGGAGTAACAGACTGGAGGACCCCCCCGCCGCAGATGAACTGGTAGGAAGTGACCCAGGGGAACTCTAGAGACAAATGGCATTAGAGCTGTATTAATTGGAGTGTTGTGGGCAGATCCCCGCCGAGCGAGTGGCAAGGAGAGCTTGCCACTACCAGGGCCCTGGGTTGGGACTCAATGGAGAGGGCAGGCCCGAATCCCCCTACCCCCTCACTTCCTCACCATGAAGGATCCTATCAGGGGCGACTCTAGACATTTCGCTGCCCCAAGCATGGGGTGGAGCCGCGGGACCAGCGGACCCTTGCAGACAGGCCGCCAAAGGCGGCCTGTTTGCTGCCCTCCCGGCGACCGGCAGAGTGCCCCCTGCAGCATGCCACCCCAAGCACGTGCTTGGTGTGCTGGGGCCTGGAACCGCTCCTGGATCCTAGAGACTCAAGCCGCAAAGCCGTGCTACCCCCCCCCGTAAGAGGGGTTGTATAGACTCTGGCCGCTAGGCCGCACTTCCCCACTTGTAAGGAGGGGGAGTAGGGACTCTGGCCACTAGACCATGCTACCCTGTTCGTAAGAGGGGTTTTATAGACTCTGGCCGCTAGGCTGCACTTCCCCACTCATAAGGAAGGGGTGTATGGACTCTGGCCGCTTGTCCACACTACCCCACCCATACGAGGGGTTGTATAGACTCTGGTTGCTAGGCTGTGCTACCTGCTCGAAAGGAGGGGGTGTGTGGACTCTGGCTGCTAGGCTGCACTACCCCGCTCGACAGAGCCGATGTGGGGAAGAAGGCTAGGAGGCTGTAACTGCTCACCTGAAGGGAGGTGGACATAAGGACTGGAGAGTGGTGAGGCGCCAGTGCCCCACCCCACCCCTGCTACAAAGGGGCGCTGCGGTGCCAGGCTCGCCACACTCTGAAAAATAAAGGATGAAATTATATAGATCCTAGTGGGGTAGCAATAAGATTCATTCAGATAAAGCAAGTTATTTAGTGATTTTTGTCACTCTGTCTCTGCCTCTGCACTTTAATATGTGTTATTTACTCATATCACAATAGTCAAGAGTCTGTCAACATTTCCAACATAATCTGCCATTTTAAGGCATTTATACAAATACAACGTTACCTATACAAATAAATTCTGGTTTAAAATCTTAGTATACATTTCTCTTGATACATTCACATTCTTCTTGATGCATTCACATAGCTCTCACTATCAATAGCAATGTTATATTCATACTTCAAGGGAACAATAAATGCCATAGCTTTTTCCAGCTCAGAAATGGAACCCCCAAAATGTTTGCACACTTGTTCCTGGCCTTCTTTCAAAGAAGAATAAGCATATATCAATAAAGTTGACAGAATATTTTCTGACGAAATGTTTTTCCATAAGAAAATGGCTTTTCTCAAAACCAGAACTTTCCATGGGAATGTGATGAATTTGATGAAATTTTGCTTATGAGACATGGCATTTTGATTATGTCAAAATGTTCCATTTCAACATTACTGGACTGAAACATTTCTGTTTTTTTAAAATTACTTTTCATTTCAAAATGTATGTTATATTACTAAAAAAAATAAAAAGTCAAAATTGAAATAAAATATTTTTATTGTGTCTAACCAAAATATTTTAATTCACAGCAATGATTTTTTTAAATTTCATTTTGTGGGAAATTTTGAAAAGAGAACAAATGTTGAAATTGGAGAATTTCCTAAAAAATTAAAATTCCAGTTTCCATGCAGTTCCCTCTGTCATTATTAAGTATGTTTATTTCTGTAACTCAAGACCACCTATGTTTTGCTGGCTGTAATAAATGCAAATATCAGAGGGTAGCCGTGTTAGTCTGGATCTGCAAAAGCAGCAAAGAATCCTGTGGCACCTTATAGACTAACAGACGTTTTGGAGCATGAGCTTTCGTGGGTGAATACCCACTTCCTCAGATGCATGTAATGGGAATATCCAGGGGCAGGTATATATATGTGTGCTAGCAAGCAAGCTAGAGATAACGAGGTCAGTTCAATCAGGGAGGATGAGGCCCTGTTCTAGCAGTTGAGGTGTGAAAACCAAGAGAGGAGAAACTAGTTCTGTAATTGGCAAGCCATTCACAATCCTTTGTGAATGGCTTTGTTCAATCCTGAGCTGATGGTGTCAAATTTGCAGATGAACTGAAGCTCAGCAGTTTCTCTTTGAAGTCTGGTCCTGAAGTTTTTTTGCTGCAGGATGGCCACCTTAAGGTCTGCTATAGTGTGGCCAGGGAGGTTGAAGTGCTCTCCTACAGGTTTTTGTATATTGCCATTCCTAATGTCTGATTTGTGTCCATTTATCCTTTTCCGTAGAGACTGTCCAGTTTGGCCGATGTACATAGCAGAGGGGCATTGCTGGCATATGATGGCGTATATTACATTGGTGGATGTGCAGGTGAATGAACCAGTGATGGTGTGGCTGATCTGGTTAGGTCCTGTGATGGTGTCGCTGGTGTAGATATGTGGGCAGAGTTGGCATCGAGGTTTGTTGCATGGATTGGTTCCTGAGCTAGAGTTATTATGGTGTGGTGTGCAGTTACTGGTGAGAATATGTTTCAGGTTGGCAGGTTGTCTGTGGGCAAGGATTGGCCTGCCACCCAAGGTCTGTGAAAGTGTGGGATCATTGTCCAGGATGGGTTGTAGATCCTTGATGATGCGTTGGAGGGGTTTTAGCTGGGGGCTGTATGTGATGGCCAGTGGAGTCCTGTTGGTTTCTCTCTTGAGTTTGTCTTGCAGTAGGAGGCTTCTGGGTACACGTCTGGCTCTGTTGATCTGTTTCCTTATTTCCTCGTGCGGGTATTGTAGTTTTGAGAATGCTTGGTGGAGATTTTGTAGGTGTTGGTCTCTGTCTGAGGGGTCAGAGCAGATGCGGTTGTACCTCAGTGCTTGGCTGTAGACAATGGATCGTGTGATGTGCCCGGGATGGAAGCTGGAGGCATGAAGGTAGGCATAGTGGTCGGTGGGTTTTCGATATAGGGTGGTGTTAATGTGACCATCACTTATTTGCACCGTGGTGTCAAGAAAGTGGACCTCCCGTGTAGATTGATCCAGGCTGAGGTTGATGGTGGGGTGGAAGCCGGGCACATCACACGATCCATTGTCTACAGCCAAGCACTGAGGTACAACCGCATCTGCTCTGACCCCTCAGACAGAGACCAACACCTACAAAATCTCCACCAAGCATTCTCAAAACTACAATACCCGCACGAGGAAATAAGGAAACAGATCAACAGAGCCAGACGTGTACCCAGAAGCCTCCTACTGCAAGACAAACCCAAGAGAGAAACCAACAGGACTCCACTGGCCATCACATACAGCCCCCAGCTAAAACCCCTCCAACGCATCATCAAGGATCTACAACCCATCCTGGACAATGATCCCACACTTTCACAGACCTTGGGTGGCAGGCCAATCCTTGCTCACAGACAACCTGCCAACCTGAAACATATTCTCACCAGTAACTGCACACCACACCATAATAACTCTAGCTCAGGAACCAATCCATGCAACAAACCTCGATGCCAACTCTGCCCACATATCTACACCAGCGACACCATCACAGGACCTAACCAGATCAGCCACACCATCACTGGTTCATTCACCTGCACATCCACCAATGTAATATACACCATCATATGCCAGCAATGCCCCTCTGCTATGTACATCGGCCAAACTGGACAGTCTCTACGGAAAAGGATAAATGGACACAAATCAGACATTAGGAATGGCAATATACAAAAACCTGTAGGAGAGCACTTCAACCTCCCTGGCCACACTATAGCAGACCTTAAGGTGGCCATCCTGCAGCAAAAAAACTTCAGGACCAGACTTCAAAGAGAAACTGCTGAGCTTCAGTTCATCTGCAAATTTGACACCATCAGCTCAGGATTGAACAAAGACTGTGAATGGCTTGCCAATTACAGAACTAGTTTCTCCTCTCTTGGTTTTCACACCTCAACTGCTAGAACAGGGCCTCATCCTCCCTGATTGAACTGTCCTCGTTATCTCTAGCTTGCTTGCTAGCACACATATATATACCTGCCCCTGGATATTTCCATTACATGCATCTGAGGAAGTGGGTATTCACCCACGAAAGCTCATGCTCCAAAACGTCTGTTAGTCTATAAGTTGCCACAGGATTCTTTGCTGCTAAATGCAAATAGTCATTTCCGTTTTTGAGTTTATTTTATCAGAATGTCCAACTTCTTTTCTGATTACATTTTTTAAAGGGCTGGAGATAGCCACAATGTATCTACTGCTTGCTTGTCTGCACAGTGCTTTAGTCTGTATCAGGGAAGTGTAAATTTTAGTCCGCATCAGCGTGTCATGTAACTTGCCTGTGTGGATCATGCTAGCATGCACAAGTTTCCTAGTGCATATTGAATATAGTCCCATTTCAAACAACACATGCTAGTATGGACTAAAATGTATACCTCTCTGGGGCCGACAAGACCTGAGAAGAGGCTGCTGGACAGACCAAATGGATGTTTCTCATATCTAGTTGTTCTTTTAAGGATTGCCTTAAAGTGCTGAACACCAACAAATCCCACCAACTTGCAGGATCAAAAACTTATTTATTATATCAGGCTTGTTCTGTGATAAAACAAAATATATGTAATAATACTACTCACAGCTCAGTCCTTCCAGGCAACACCACAATGAAACACTCAAGTCTGCATGGGTGGGAATGCCCTGTTTCTTGGCTTGCAGCCTTTTAACTGTCCCACACTAACAATTCTCCAAGGGTGACAAAATCAAGCATAATAAAACAAGGAGAAAATTGTCAACAGAGAATCCCTTACTTAGAGCCTAACTTTCGGCATGGGAATTATACATGTCTTCTGTACTATTGCTTCAAGCTATTCTCAGTGTTCACTAGCTGTCATCTCCCAATAGATACTTGTAGGTTTTTGCCCATTTGTAATAGGTTCTTAGACTTTTCCCATTACGTTAATATCTAAGTGTCTCAAAAATCTTTAATGTATTTAACCCCACAGCACCCCAGTAAGATAGTGAGCTATTACATCCATTTTATAACTAGGGAACGAGGCACAGAAAGGTTAAGTGATTTGCCTTAGGTCAGATAAGGGGCCTCTGGAAACTCTTGGACAGTGGTCTCCTGAGTTGAGGGCTAGCCTCCTAACCAGTAGACCATTCTTCGACACCTCATCTCCTTTTCTAGAGATCTGGCCTGGCCTCCAATTCATCTCCTTTTCATTGGTGGTGTCAGCTTTTCCTTCCTGGTGGTTGGCTCACTCCTGTGCTATCTCTGGACACCTTGCCACATTGCTAACACATGTGTGCAGTAACATTGTAGAGCTATATTCTCAGGGGTCCTTGTGCTATGATAAAGGAACTTAAAGATAAGATATTGCTTAGGGTATTCATTGTTCATGGACATCATAAGTAATGAGGCCTTGTGAAGAGTTAACAGAAGATGAAAGCTACATGGCATGCTGCAGCTCATGGAAACGTGATCAACCTGACAAAGGGTAATACATATAAGTGAATGGCTGAGTTGAGGGAAAGCAGGAAAATTCTGGCTAATGTGAAGTGATCTTAAGGGAATAACTAATTGTGAAAGATTAATTACATGTGAGAAGAGTGTAAGTGAGGGGAGCTTGGATATGTATTGAGAGTGTGAGAGCAATAACAGAAAAGGAGGGGAAAGCTAGGGAGTGGCTCAGACTGTTGAAGAAGAGCCAAGAAAAGAAAAATAATGGGCAGAATTAGGAGTATATCCAGCAGGTCAACTCTGTACAGTACGTAAAATAGAGGCCTAGCTTCTGTATTCTCATAAATTAATACAGAATCTCTTCAGTTCAGTCAAGGGCAATGAGTGGGATCAGATGGGATCAGAAGCTTGGGCTCTGAGCCAGACTTTTTGTCATAAAGCAGTTTGAGTGTGACAGGGTTGATTGAGTAAAGGTCCAATATATAGGATGAATGGCAATAGTGAAGCATGATAAGTTATAGAACAAACCCATTGCAGAACAATGAACCTAGAAAACTGACCAGAATCCAAGAGGGAAGTAGTTGGACTTACACTGGCTACAGCTTTCTGGCTGCAGGCCTCCCAACTGCATGTAACTATGGAACTGATTTTAAACGTACTGATTATTATTCAATTATGTGATGCTGTAACTGAAAGAAGGTATTTTCTCTATGGCTATCAATGTATGAGAAGAAAATACCATCTAAAATAGGAGGATAGGCTCATGGAGTGCTGCTGGAACTGGGTCCCAAGAAGCTCATACAACTATGCCAAGGGGGTGATGGAGGCTAAGAAATGTTTCTTCTCCTTTGTCTTAGCCTAAGATCTGCTGTGAGGCACTTATGTCCTACTTCACAAAGAGGAGAACGTTGTCTGTTCTGTTAAATATGAGTTAGATCATAGAGTACCATCCCTTGGCCAAGCTTGGACCAGTCTCAGAACAGACTTCCTCCCAAACGTCTATTTCTATGATGACTTTCAGGAGCCCTGCCTCTCATGGCTGATGAAAGATAGTGCGGAGCACCTTGTTTAACTGCTAACAGAAATGATTAATGTTTCTCTGAAGAGTGTAGGCTATAGGTAACCTTTAAACACAATCCTGATCTGGTGTTCCAGCCCTTGCTCAATAAGGTATCACTGATGACAATAATCTAAGCAATTAATACCTCATCTCAAACCTCCTTTACATTGGAAAGGGTGTTCAGAAGCTGGGATCATGCTAACTCCAGCAGCTCCCGATTTTCTTTAGTATTTTAGATCCCTTCTAGCCAGGTTTCTCACCTGGTGGATGATCCACACTTGCCAAGCAACAGAAATCTTATTTATTTCATTTAATATCTGCTAATAATGTTAGAGCAACCAATGTCCTTTGACCCCACATGGACCCTGAGGTTCTACTCGCATGTCTGTAGAACCTGGAGTAGACAGAATCATATAAAGGTGACTGCATGATTTTCCCTCCAAGAGATCTCAAAGAGTGGTAATCGGCAGCTGCTTATCCTCTTCAAGGCTCCCAAACTGTCAGTCCTGTCACCTCTCTTATTCCACACTTATTGGAAGCAACTGGAGGAGACCACAAGCTGTTATGGGCTACAATTTTACCAGTATGCTGATACCACTTAGCACTCTATCGTCCCTTGGATCTGCTAGTGTCTGAGTGAAACAGAGGCACAGATGAAAGGCAGTTGGTTTAGGATTAATTAATTATGGCAGAATAACACTGGTGTTGATTTATTGAGAGAAATATTTTGAAAAACTGGCAGGGTCTGTGACCATCTCCTTAGTTAAGGATATCTGTCCACTGGTTATCCAAGTGATGTCATGCTGCACTTGCCTCTGCTCCTGGACAGCAACAGTGATAACGAACTCCCCCTTTCCAAGCTATGTCTAGCAAGATGATGATGCCCTTTCTGTCAGATGAATGCCTTACTTTGCCTTTCTCTCCTCTAGGCATGGCTGGCTCAAGGCACCATCACTCCAAGCATGTGCTTGGACGGCACTTTCCAAGGAGAAGCACTCCGGCTCCCTTTTTTTTTTTTTTTTTTTTTTGCTTGGGGCTCAAAAAGCTGGGAGCCAGCCCAGAGCGGAGGTTAGCTGCGGCAGTGGGGGGCGCAGGGAGGGCCACAGGAAGTGACCCTGGGGGGGGCAGAGGAACCGCTCCCCCACAGCTCACTTCCACTCCACTGCTATCTGCTCCCCTGAGCACGCCGCCTCTCTGCTTCTACCCCCTCTTTCCCAGGCTTGCTGTGTGAATCAGCTGTTTTGCGGAGCATAGGTGAGCTGCGGCAGTAGGGGGCGCGGGGACGGCTGCAGGAAGTAACCCTGGGGGGGGCAGAGGAACTGTTCCCCCACAACTCACCTCCCCCAAGCGTGCCACCGCTCCACTTCTTCCCCCTCCCAGGCTTGCCTGGAAGGGAGAGGTAGCAGGCAAAATGCAGCGCGCCTGGGGGAGGAGGCGGGGCTGGGTATTTGTGGAAGGGGTTGGAATGGGGCAGAGAAGGGGCAGAGGTGGGGTGGGGCCGGGGGGGCGTGGGAAATTTTTTTTTGCTTGGAGTGGCAAAAAACTTGGAACCGGCCCTGCCTCCATGCTAGACTACTCTAGAGCTATAAATCTGGAGCAGCCCATGAAGGATACCCAGAAACTGTGGCCTTTACAGGGTATGCTACTACAATAGACACTCATTAGTAGGGACATATCAGTGGCCTATTGCTATGTTGCTCCTAAGTAGCTATTGATGTTATGAGGCGTGTCGACAATTCACACTAGAGAATGTGTTCCCAGGGGAAATGTTGCTCATAATGGCGGTTGCTCTTACAAGGTGTTGCTGCAAACAATCATCTACTGTAACAAGCTAATGCAGGAAAACAAAAAAATCACAAAAAATATCCAATATCCTCTAAAAATACAAAAGTCCTTAGTTAAGCCAATTAAATTGGGGAAAATCAGAACTGAGACTGAAACAGTGTCTCCTACTTTCCCCTTCCCTGGATATTTTAAGGGTGGGATCCACGGGTGATTTTACATAGCATTTATTCTCTATTGTACACACTCACAGTAGAGTGAGTTAAACTGAAGTTTCAGATTTTGTCCCACATTTTTGTGTTTTTATGTTTCAGTTCCTTCAGTGCTATTTGAACATTGATGTCATTTAATCGATACATTCTTTATACATTCAGGCAAATCACTTTGTGCCTCAGTTCCTGTCATAAACAGATAGCTAAGGGTTAATGTCTCTTTCACCTGAAGCACCTGACCAGAGGACCAATCAGGAAACCGGATTTTTTCAACTCTGGGTGGAGGGAATTGTGTGTCTAAGGTCTTTTGTCTGCCTGCCTGCTTTCTCTGAGCTTTGGAGAAGTAGTTCTACTTTCTAGTCTTCTGTTTCTAAGTGTAAGGACAAAGAGATCAGATAGTAAGTTCTATGGTTTCTTTTCTTTGGTATTTGCATGAATATAAGTGCTGGAGTGCTTTGATTTGTATTCTTTTTAAATAAGGCTGTTTATTCAATATTCTTTTAAGCAATCGACCCTGTATTGTATCATCTTAATACAGAAAGCCCACTTGTATTTTTCTTTCTTTTTATATAAAGCTTTCTTTTAAGACCTGTTGAAGTTTTTCTTTACTTCAGGGAAATTAAGTCTGTACTCACCAGGGAATTGGTGGGAGGAAGAAATCGGGGAGATCTGTGTGTTGGATTGCTAGCCTGATTTTGCATTCCCTCTGGGGGAATAGGAAAGTACTTTTTGTTTCCAGGATTGGGAACAGAGAGGGAGATTCACTCTGTTTGGATTCACAGAGCTTGTGTCTGTGTATCTCTCCAGGAGCACCTGGAGGGGGGAAGGGAAAAAGGATTATTTCCCTTTGTTGTGAGACTCAAGGGATTTGGGTCTTGGGGTCCCCAGGGAAGGTTTTTCAGGGGGACCAGAGTGCCCCAAAACACTCTAATTTTTTGGGTGGTGGCAGCAAGTACCAGGTCCAAGCTGGTAACTAAGCTTGGAGGTTTTCATGCTAACCCCCATATTTTGGACGCTAAGGTCCAAATCTGGGACGAAGGTTATGACATGGTGTAGCAGTGGTGGGATATAGACAGAATCCAGAAGCCAGTAGAAATATTATATTTTTCTTTTCTCTGCTAAGGGCTTTTTAGCAGAGAGAAACAGTTGGTTTTAAAAGGGAACCAGAGAGAATTTTTTTTTCTGCTCTCTCTGGCAGTTTGTGGCTTGCATGTTAAGCGAGAAGCCATTACCAAACTGTTGAGGGTCTTTTGTCATGCAATAGCCCTCCCATTAGGAGGCAAGTCCAGCACTATAGGCATGCAAATAAAGTGGTTTTTCAGGTTTACTTAACATTGAAGATTAGCTAAAGGCACTGTTGCTAGGCAGACTTCAGGAGGCAACAGAGAACCTGCAGTTCAGAAGATAAACACCGGAGGGCACCCCAACACAAGAAAACAGGAACCATGACTTCTAAGGCAAAAATTAAGGCCGAAGAACAATTCAAAGAAGCTGAACACAGGCGACAAATGGAGATGAAAGAAAGAGAAGAAAAAATCAAAGAGGCAGCACACAAAAGAAAAATAGAAGAAGAAGAGGTGGCCCACCGAAGGAAGCAAGCAGAAGAAGAGTTGGCCCACAGAAGGAAGCAAGAAGAAGAAGAGGTGGCCCATAGAAGGAAGCAAGCAGAAGAAGAGGCAGCCCACAGAAGACAGATAGAACTCCAGAGGGAAGCCCACCAACAGGCCATGGAATTAGAAAAGGCTAAGCAACAGACTCCAGCCAACCCTAACAACCCGGCGCCAATTATTGCTCCACAGCACAGGAAATTTCCCACCTACAAGGCAGGGGATGACACCGAGGCCTTCTTGGAAAATTTTGAAAGAGCCTGTCTTGGGTACAACATCCCCGAAGACCAGTACATGGTAGAATTGAGGTCACAGCTCAGTGGACCTTTAGCAGAGGTGGCAGCTGAAATGCCTAAGCTGCAAATGAATGACTATAAACTTTTTCAAACCAAGGCCAGATACCGAATGGGGATAACCCCAGATCATGCCCGTCGGCGCTTCAGAACCCAAAAGTGAAAACCCGAGGTGTCATTTCCCAAACACGCCTACTACATTGCAAAAAACTATGAGGCCTGGATAACAGGAAACAACATTCAAACCTTGGAAGAACTGAACCTCCTCATACAAATGGAGCAGTTCTTGGATGGTGTTCCTGAAGACATCACACGGTACATACAAGATGGAAATCCCAAAGATATCGTTGAGGCGGGGGAGATTGGAGCCAAATGGATGGAACTGGCAGAAAGCAAGAAAGCTACTGTCAAGGGGAACGATTACCCCAGGGGGCACACAGACCATAAACCCTACAACCGAGGACAGCCAAAGACCCCACATACCACCCAAGTAAAGCCACAGATACCCTACCCTTCAACCTCACCAGTCTCCAGTAACTCACCTCGGCCCAGTGACCCATCAGATGGAAGATGCTTTAAGTGTAATGAACTGGGACATATCAAGGCCAACTGTCCAAAGAACACCATGCGAGTGCAATTCATTACACCACCATCACACCAAAGATCCCCAGGCCCGGATGCCTCTCAAATACCCTTGGAGCGAAGGGAAAATTTGAGAGTGGGCGGAAAGAAGGTTACTGCGTGGAGAGACACGGGGGCACAAGTGTCAGCTATCCACCAATCCTTCGTTGACCCCAAATTCATCAACCCAAAGGCCAAAGTTACAATTTACCCCTTCATGTCACAAGCTGTAGACTTGCCTACAGCTCAACTGCCTGTCCAGTACAAAGGCTGGTCAGGAATGTGGACTTTTGCAGTCTATGACAATTATCCTGTCCCCATGCTACTGGGGGAAGACTTGGCCAACCAGGTGAGGCGGGCCAAGAGAGTGGGAATGGTTACACGTAGCCAAACCAGGCAAGCTTCCAGACCCATTCCTGTTCCTGAGCCGTCCACAGAGGCCCCGTCTGTGTTACCAGAGACCCAGACAGAGGTAGTGGACCCGGATTCCATGCCTACCACTGAAACAGCCACAGCATCTCCAGTCCCAGGCCCGGAACTGGAACAGCAACCAGCACCAGCAAGTGCAACCCCATCTTCAAACTCAACGCCAGAGGGCGCCAGCGAGCCAAAACTGGCAGAAGCAACAGACAGCCATACCCAAAAGGCTCAGCCAGAGCCTGAAATACCCTCAGGTGCACCAGCGGAGAGCGGTTCACCAGCAACGGAAACAACCCCATCACCTACATCGCTTCCAGAGGGACCAAGCCCAAGTCCACAGTCTGAGGAAGAACTGGTGACCCCAGCCTCAAGGGAACAGTTCCAGACTGAGCAGGAAGCGGATGACAGCCTTCAGAAAGCTTGGGCGGCGGCACGGAGCACCCCACCGCCTCTCAGCTCTTCTAATCGATCCCGGTTTGTTATAAACCAAGGACTTTTATACAAGGAAATTCTTTCTGGTGGACACCGGGAAGAATGGCAGCCGCAAAAACAGTTGGTGGTTCCAACTAAGTACCGGGGGAAGCTCTTAAGCTTAGCCCATGATCATCCCAGTGGCCATGCTGGGGTGAACAGAACCAAGGACCGGTTGGGGAAGTCCTTCCACTGGGAGGGGATGGGCAAGGACGTTGCCAAGTATGTCCGGTCTTGTGAGGTATGCCAAAGAGTGGGAAAGCCTCAAGACCAGGTCAAGGCCCCTCTCCAGCCACTCCCCATAATTGAGGTCCCATTTCAGCGAGTAGCTGTGGATATTCTGGGCCCTTTCCCAAAAAAGACGCCCAGAGGAAAGCAGTACATACTGACTTTAGTGGACTTTGCTACCCGATGGCCAGAAGCAGTCGCTCTAGGCAACACCAGGGCTAACACTGTGTGCCTGGCCTTAACAGACATCTTTGCCAGGGTAGGTTGGCCCTGCGACATCCTTACAGATTCAGGGTCTAATTTCCTGGCAGGGACCATGGAAAAACTGTGGGAAACTCATGGGGTGAATCACTTGGTTGCCACCCCATACCACCATCAAACCAATGGCCTGGTGGAAAGGTTCAATGGAACTTTGGGGGCCATGATACGAAAATTCATCAACGAATTCTCCAATAATTGGGACCTAGTGTTGCAGCAGTTGCTGTTTGCCTACAGGGCTGTACCACATCCCAGTTTAGGGTTTTCACCATTTGAACTTGTGTATGGTCACGAGGTTAAGGGGCCATTACAGTTGGTGAAGCAGCAATGGGAGGGGTTTACGCCTTCTCCAGGAACTAACATTCTGGACTTTGTAAGCAACCTACAAAGCACCCTCCGACACTCTTTAGCCCTTGCTAAAGAGAACCTAAAGGATGCTCAAGAAAAGCAAAAGGCCTGGTATGACAGACATGCCAAAAAACGTTCCTTCAAGGTAGGAAACCAGGTTATGGTCTTGAAGGCTCAACAGGCCCATAAAATGGAAGCATCATGGGAAGGGCCATTCACGGTCCAAGAGCGCCTGGGAGCTGTAAACTACCTCATAGCATTTCCCAATTCCTCACTAAAGCCTAAAGTGTACCATGTTAATTCTCTCAAGCCTTTCTATTCCAGAGACTTACAGGTTTGTCAGTTTACAGTCCAGGGAGAGGATGCTGAGTGGCCTGACGGTGTCTACTACGACGGTAAAAAAGACGGTGGCGTGGAAGAGGTGAACCTCTCAACCACCCTGGAACGTCTGCAGCGGCAACAAATCAAGGAGCTGTGCACTAGCTTCGCCCCATTGTTCTCAGCCACCCCAGGACGGACTGAACGGGCATACCACTCCATTGATACAGGTAATGCTCACCCAATCAGAACCCCACCCTACCGAGTGTCTCCTCATGCCCAAGCTGCTATAGAACGGGAGATCCAAAACATGCTGCAGATGGGTATAATCCGCTCATCTACCAGTGCATGGGCATCTCCAGTGGTTCTGGTACCCAAACCAGATGGGGAAATACGCTTTTGCGTGGACTACCGTAAGCTAAATGCTGTAACTCGTCCGGACAACTATCCAATGCCACGTACCGATAAGCTATTGGAAAAGTTGGGACGTGCCCAGTTCATCTCTACAATAGACTTAACCAAGGGGTACTGGCAAGTACCGCTAGATGAACCTGCCAAGGAGAGGTCAGCATTCGTCACCCATGCGGGGGTGTATAAATTCAATGTCCTTCCTTTCGGCCTTCGAAATGCACCCGCCACCTTCCAGAGGCTGGTAGATGGTCTACTAGCTGGACTGGGAGAATTTGCAGTTGCCTACCTCGATGATGTGGCCATTTTTTCAGACTCCTGGCCCGAACACCTACTACACCTGGAAAAGGTCTTTGAGCGCATCAGGCAGGCAGGACTAACTGTTAAGGCCAAAAAGTGTCAAATAGGCCAAAACAGAGTGACTTACCTGGGTCACCAGGTGGGTCGAGGAACCATAAACCCCCTACAGGCCAAGGTGGATGCTATCCAAAAGTGGCCTGTCCCACGGTCCAAGAAGCAGGTCCAATCCTTCTTAGGCTTGGCCGGATACTACAGGCGATTTGTACCCCACTACAGCCAAATCGCTGCCCCACTAACCGACCTGACCAAAAAGACCCAGCCAAATGCAGTTAAGTGGACTGATGAGTGTCAAAAGGCCTTTACCCAACTTAAGGCAACGCTCATGTCTGACCCTGTGCTCAGGGCCCCGGACTTTGACAAGCCATTCCTAGTAACCACAAATGCATCTGAGCGTGGTATAGGAGCAGTGCTCATGCAGGAAGCAACAGATCACAACTTCCATCCTGTCGTGTTTCTCAGCAAGAAACTGTCTGAGAGGGAAAGTCACTGGTCAGTCAGTGAAAAGGAATGCTATGCCATTGTGTACGCCCTGAAAAAGCTACGCCCATATGTTTGGGGACGGCGGTTCCAACTACAAACTGACCATGCTGCACTAAAGTGGCTTCATACTGCCAAGGGGAACAACAAGAAACTTCTTCGTTGGAGTTTAGCTCTCCAAGATTTTGATTTTGAAATTCAACACATCACAGGAGCTTCTAACAAAATAGCTGATGCACTCTCCCGTGAGAGTTTCCCAGAATTCAGTAGTTAAAAAGTGTTCTTAAAATGTAAAAGTCTGTTAGTTATATACTTAGGAGTATATGTAAAGGTGTATGTGTTGTATTAATCTGTTTATTTTCAAGTTCTAGAAGGAAATCGCCGCCAGTGAGCTTCCCCACTGTCTGCAATTTGGGGGGAGTGTCATAAACAGATAGCTAAGGGTTAATGTCTCTTTCACCTGAAGCACCTGACCAGAGGACCAATCAGGAAACCGGATTTTTTCAACTCTGGGTGGAGGGAATTGTGTGTCTAAGGTCTTTTGTCTGCCTGCCTGCTTTCTCTGAGCTTTGGAGAAGTAGTTCTACTTTCTAGTCTTCTGTTTCTAAGTGTAAGGACAAAGAGATCAGATAGTAAGTTCTATGGTTTCTTTTCTTTGGTATTTGCATGAATATAAGTGCTGGAGTGCTTTGATTTGTATTCTTTTTAAATAAGGCTGTTTATTCAATATTCTTTTAAGCAATCGACCCTGTATTGTATCATCTTAATACAGAAAGCCCACTTGTATTTTTCTTTCTTTTTATATAAAGCTTTCTTTTAAGACCTGTTGAAGTTTTTCTTTACTTCAGGGAAATTAAGTCTGTACTCACCAGGGAATTGGTGGGAGGAAGAAATCGGGGAGATCTGTGTGTTGGATTGCTAGCCTGATTTTGCATTCCCTCTGGGGGAATAGGAAAGTACTTTTTGTTTCCAGGATTGGGAACAGAGAGGGAGATTCACTCTGTTTGGATTCACAGAGCTTGTGTCTGTGTATCTCTCCAGGAGCACCTGGAGGGGGGAAGGGAAAAAGGATTATTTCCCTTTGTTGTGAGACTCAAGGGATTTGGGTCTTGGGGTCCCCAGGGAAGGTTTTTCAGGGGGACCAGAGTGCCCCAAAACACTCTAATTTTTTGGGTGGTGGCAGCAAGTACCAGGTCCAAGCTGGTAACTAAGCTTGGAGGTTTTCATACTAACCCCCATATTTTGGACGCTAAGGTCCAAATCTGGGACGAAGGTTATGACAGTTCCTCATAGGGAAAATAATATTTTTCCAGGGCTTTGGAGCTGTGCTCCGGCTCCGCTCCAGCTCCAGGCAAAAACCTGCAGCTCCACTGCTCCGGTGCTGCTCTGTCCTCCAGCTCTGGGCTCTGCACCAAAGTCCTGTTTTCTCCTATCATTGTCTCTCTTGTCTGCTTTGACTGCAAACTCATTGAGGAAGGGATTGTCTCTTATTACATGCTGATGCAATGTTTAGTACAATGAAGCTCCACTTTTGGTTGGGACCTCTGGGTGCTAGCATAGTACAAATGATAATAATAATTTATAATACATGCAGCAATACATAAATGTCTCAGTGTTGGAAATTTGTTTTTATTTTCTTTTAAGAGCACATTCAAGTAATCAGTGCCAACAGAAATCCAAAATATAGTTGAACATTTTAAGAAAATAACCCATAATAACCTTGCAAGCCAATCACCTTTGTTTTGATCCTGCCTCTGTGGCAGGTTTGGACATTCTCTGGGCTTTCTCAGGAGATATCCAAAGGACACCTGAATCGCCTAGTAAGTGTTAATGGTAATTCAATATAAGACATTCTTCTCTTTGAGTCAATACTTCATAGGTGCCCCTGAATAGTGGTAGGGGGCAGTGTGCTGCTACAGATGCCTCTTTCCAGTGAAAATATTAAAATAAGGTATTGATTAGAGCCGGGCAAAATTTTTGGACAATTTTTTTTCATCCAAAAATGCAGATTTAGATTGATTGAAACATTTCACAAATTCTTGTCATGTTTGACTACATTTTTTGTCATAAAACAAAACAAAATGCAACTATATCAAAATATTTCACTTCTACATTTTTTTAAACAAAATATTTTGATTTTATGATTCATGGTGAATTTCATTTTGAATTTTACTTCAATTTTATTTTTAGTAAAATGTTAAACTCAAAACCAAAACAAACTATTTTGTTTCAGGTCAAATGCAACTTTTAGTTCAACTCCAAATATACATATATATATATATATATATTTTACTTTTTGGTTTGCTGAAAAATTAACGAAAAAGGTATCATTTTTTTCAAATGTTTCAAACAATTTTCCCCTACTTTTTCAGTTTGACCAACAAAATGAAAAATCATTTATTTGCATAGCTCTGGTCCAAACCAGTTGTATCTAGTCAATCTAGGTTTTTATATCATAGCAAGAATATCTGAATTCTACCCACCCATATGCCCTTTGCAGTTTCAAGTGGATGCAATATGCAGCACTTCCTGTCCTAAATTGTTGCGTAGTGGTGCTCTGTTTTGGCTAATGGTGGTTACTATTTATCTTAGCAGTGGCTCCATTGCAGTGACGGAATAGCATGATCCCCCTGTAGGGTTTCTATTTAGGTTAAGTCTATAAAGTTCTTTGGGATCCTTTTGGATGTACAGTGCAATATAAATGTATGGTGTTATGGTTATTATATCAGGATTGCCTCATTAACCCCACTGCTTCCAGATCAATCCCTTGCTTTCATGGCTCCATTTTTCTTTTAGGCTGAATAATACAACATGTTACAACAACTCAGATAAAAAAATCTAGCTATCTTGTAGCATTATATTAAAACATTCATTTATCTTGTTAAAATCATTAAAACAAATGATTGGTAGATTTATATTTATTTTGGTACCCCTTTTAGTGAAGAACAGGGATAACTGGAAGACAGAGAGACAATTTGACTAACTCACCATCAAGACTACAAAAGCTTTTCCACAGTGCTTGTTTAGGCTCTTGCAATTTACTATACTTTTAAACACTTGCCATTTCATAAATAAGTGGAAACACCTCTCTTTCTTTCTTCTTTTTGGCTGACTTCAGCCTTTTTCTGCCTTTTCAGAGAGACCTATAAAGAACAGAGCTAAGGAAAGGGAAGGTGTGACGAAGCTTAGACAATTATGTTATTTTAAAGTTTGACTGCAACAGCTCCCTCAAAACAGACGTTTTGTGACTTTAGTGCCTGCTGTCTTGGCCCTTTCCTTCTCTCCTCTTTGACTGGCAGTGCCTTACGTCAGCTTTTCACCTGTATTCTTCTGCTTTCTGGTAGAGACTTTCCCAGCACAGCAATGGTAAGCAGTGGCACCAATTCAGATATTTCCTGAGGCAAAGGGGCAAATTCTGATCCCCTCTGACTGCCCAGCCCCCAGCAGCAACCCTGTTCCAGTCTCCACTCAGCCTCCTCCCACTCCCACAGGGACCACGGGTCTTCCTCGGCTGAGGAGTGTCCCCTCTTGCTTACCACACAGTGTATGAGCTGCTGCTGCCTAGAGTCAAGTTCAGAGTGGACTCTCCTGCACTCCTTAATGCACTGTCTGGACAGAGGAGTAGCTGGGCCAGATTTGAGTGGTTTTGTGACACGTCACAACACTGTTCCATGAAATTTGGCCAAGCCACCCTCTGTGTGGATAGATGGGTGGCCAGGTCCAATTTCAGTAGTATTGCAAAGAAACAGCTGGTTTGATGCTCCAGCCTTCTCTGACAGCATATTGATTTAGTATGAGACCACTGATTAAAAGCAGTCAGACCGTGGACCCATGGCGCCGCAGCCTATGGAACTTTGAGTAAGTGCAAAAACTTTTTTTTTTTTTGGTGTGTGGAGGGCTAATGGTACCACTGATGGTAGGACATCTTTCTGTACTGGAGAATAGGCTTTATTCTGCTCATAACCAATTTCTTTGTCACTTTGGGATATGCTTCCACCATAGCTTAGGGAATCATCCTGGACTAATAGATAGAGCACTAGATGGAGAGCCAGAAGACCTGGGTTCTCTTTCTGACTCTACCACTGCTATGTGACTTTGGACAAGTCACTTCACATCTCTGTGCCCGTTTCCCTTTGTCTGTCCTGTCTATTTATTTTGGAAGTGTCCTCAGCCCCTCCCGGTTTTTCCCATCCAAGGGCATAGTCCAGAGTATTATTATTTTTATGTAATCATTTAATACATAGTACCTAAAAGTATTTTAGACCTTTTCAGGAGATGCAAGAAGACAGTTCTTTGCTCCAAGCCATTAAATTCAAAGCTCCTGATCCTGCCATCTGATGCACATGAGCAGACCCCTGCACCTGTGCTGAATTGCACTGGCTTCAATGGGGCTCCATGAAGGCACAGAGGTTTGCCTACATACATCATACAGGAGGATCAGAGACTAACCAGACAACATATAGAAGAAGGAATGGGGAGAACTAGAGAAAAAGGCTAAAAACCAAATGTTTGATGTGGTTTTTTTATACAAAAGACTTTGTTGATGTGCGATATTTGTTCCTTAACTCTTGTTAAGGTTGTTAACTCTTGTTAAGGTTATTTGGCATGTTATATTGTTTAGGTTTTATTTGAGGGGGAGGAGAAGGGATTAAATCATGCCCTCAGTTAACATTACCCTGTAAACCATATTGCTTTTCTCATTTCTTGCTTTTTGAGTCTTTAATATTACACAATTTATACTGAGGAAAGGATAGTCTTAAGAGGACAGGATGTCCTTGTTTTAAGGCACAGACCTAGCAATCAGAAGATCTGAGTGCTAATCCCAGCTCTACTCAGGCTTTCTAGGTGATAATGGGTCAGTTTTTAAAGTGGAGATAATACTTAGTATCATGGGGGGTGGAAGTTGTAAGGCTGAACTCAATGAAGTTTGTAAAGTGCTTTGAGGTCCTTTATTATAGCAGTGTCCAGTACTATTATCGTTCTCAGTCACCTCATTCCATTTCCACTTGGCTCGCCCAAGAACAGTCACTTGTTCAACACAACCTTCACAGTTATTTTCATCAGCTCCATATCATGACATCAGTGGTTACTCTAAGAAGACAACACTTTTCAAATCATATGGGCCAAGAAAACATTGTGGGCCATTATGATCCTTGATGCAAATGCTCTGAAGTCAGTGAATTTATACTAGGGATGAACTTGGCCCTACATTGTTACTGTGGTTTGTCGAGTATTTGTTTGTCAGGTGAAAATACAGGACTAATACCAGTGGCTTTAAAATATATGTGAAATAAACACCTTTTGCTTTGGGAGAAATTCTGCGTCTGTTGAAGTCAATGGTAAAACTCTGATTGACTTCAGTAGGGCTAGAATTTCACCGTGTTTGTGTGTGTGTGTGTCTAACCTGGTATATGATATATTCCTCTACTTGAATATTATCCCATAAATACAAGGATATCACTTTTATAATATCACTAGTAGCTAAAAGCCTCAGAATAGACAGACACAGCACAGATGACATCATAGTCTCTGGTATTTAATAATATTCAGAAAATGTATTGTTTCTATGTGAAGCACAGTAAACAGGTCATCACAGCTCATCTTATATAAACTGTTTTTGTAAGACAAAGAGAATCTGCCATTACGTTACATCCCTAGAGCCTGTGGCTTAAAACTTATATGTTGGTCCAATAAATGGCATCAAATTATCTGTCTTATCCTTCTATTGAACGCAGAACACATGCTGCTAGGAAACAAAAAGGACATGCATTTATTTTCAAGCATAGGACTTTGGAACCACTTGGGAAGAATATTCTTGATTGAGAACCAAAACATTCCATGATGCTTAACAAACCTGCAAATTGAAAAATCAACATCTGCCCTGAGTAGCAACAATAGTAGAAGGACCTATAGCTCAAAAAATTCAAAATATTCCTTAAATTATATTTTTGTGCATTTACAAAATTACTACTCTCTGAATCAAAAGTCTCAAGCTGTTTTTATCTGAGCACATACGTTGTGTCGATAGATAATATCTCAGCCTGTAGTCGTACATGAAAAGCCCTGCTGCATAGCATAATGGGCAGTCCTGTGAACAAGAAGCTGCATCTCAGTGAATGCTCCTTTAATAATATTTTAAAATAAATGATATGCATCATTAAATCACTGAGGATGACTAACTCAGTTTTAGAAAAATCACAACTCCTGCAATCACAGTTACAGTTCTTATTTGAATATTTTAGCTTTTACCTGGGCAGCCAATAGAGGCTAGTGAAGCCACATTATGCTTCATACAGATGAAGGCACTACTTTAAAAGAAACAGGAAGGAACCTGTGATTATGTAGATACAGTAGCACAGGCTAGATGGAATTTTTTTTTTTTTTGCCATTTTTCTTATTTACATCTCACAGGCATTTCTTTATGAAGTTATTTAAAATAATTTATTAGATTGAACTCTTCAAAATTCTACCAAGGCTAGGAAAAAAAAATGTCTTCTAAACTTATTTAAGGTTCGTGCTCAAGCAGGGCATTTACCTGCCTCACTGCTGATGTTCTAAAAATACCTCCATGTCCATACTATTATCCATTCTTCACGTCCAATTGCTCTGTTATGGTAATAGTCAGAAGCACACCATGTAGTAATTACTTACAGCTGACTTAAGAAAAGAATATTCAACTCCCCCACTGTTCCACTAGAAGGTCTTTATGCACTATTAACTCATTCCTGTTTATTAATACTCTACTGGTAATTCTGGCTGCTGCTTTTTAGGTTTGTAATAGGAGGACTATTAAACAGCAATTATTGACCATATGGGTTGGTGAATATTTGTTGTTGTTGGTTTTTTTATTAATCCTTTTAACTTCTTTTTAAGGAAGCCATATTACAACATAGTAGAAATGGCATTACATCTGCCCGGGACTAAGAACCTTGGCAGTACTTCCCATTTAGAAAATGCAAACTTCATATTTCAGATATATCAGAAGAAGCTGCAGAAATACAGAACAATTTAGAAAACATGAAAATCCCAAGAGAGAGGTTCAGGGAAAATCTTTGTCTTTGTTTTACAGCTCTGGGCATTTTGTTTTTTTATTTTCTTTGCCTTTTCTTTTTTAAGATAAATAGAAATCTGAAGTTTTTACTCATTACATCTGTTCTAGAATTTCCAAATTTTGAACTAATAAAACCCAAGCTAGAAAAAGTGCAAATGATCAGACCTCTGGGTCTTAGGCAGCTGCCTTTGTGAATGAGTCTGTCTAGTGAAAGGGTTCAGGAGGGACAAAATTATAGTAATTATGTCTCAAATAGCTGAGCTGGGGAAAGTGGGTCTTTTTTACTGCAGTTCTTGCCTTTGGCCAGTAGCAGCAGCTATCACCCCTGTAGTTTCCAGTGGTTGCCTCTCTGCTCCTCCTGCTGTTCTTCACTCCTTCATCTCCCTACTTTCCAGAGATAGGGAGGCAGTCAACCCTCTCACAGTTGGTGCTTCCCTCTTTTTCTGCCCTCTCAGGATGATGGAGAGAGGAGGAGCCAGGTGGATTGGGAAAAGAAGTGGTAACTATAAATAGGGTGAAGCAGAGGAAGGAGGGATGGGACAAGGGGTCGGCCTACAGTGAGAAAGTGGAAGGGGGAAGCTTGAGGTAGGTAGGTAGCAAGAAAGAAAGAAGGGAGATACGCCCATCAGAGGTGCCAGAGAAGAACACCCAACATCAAACACGTGGTGGGTGTTTTGGGGGAATTGGTGGGCTGTATAGAGCCACCATACAGCACTTCTGATAAAATGGTGACATTGAGATTGAGATTATTTAGAAGTTGAGAGAGGGTGTGGCAGCAGAAAATGAGGGACAGTATGGAGGAAGAAAGAGCCAGATGCAAAGGGCAAAGTACATCACCAAGCTCCCAGTCTTGCTCTATGTGAGTGGACCCCTGTGCCCATGTGGAGCCCCACTGAAGGCAAGAAGGAAAGTCAGATTTTCAAGATGAAATAGTTTCAAAGGTAATTTTCTCTATTTTTCACTGACCCTATTTTTTTCTCCTAGAAGAACATTTTCTTAAGGCTTGTCTTCACTACTGGGAGATCGACGCTGCTGCAATCAATGTAGCAGGTGTCAATTTAGCAGGTCTAATGAAGATCCGCTAAATCGATGGCAGAGCAGTCTCTGGTTGACTCTGGTACTCCAGCTCCCCAAAAAGAGTAAGGTAAGTTGAGCAGAGACCGTGTCCTGTCAACACAGTGCAGTGAAGATACCGGGGTAATTCACATAGCTGGAATAGTGTAACTTAGCTCAACTTGACCCCTGTAGTGTAGACAAGGTCATGATCTCTTAATACTGCTTCCAGAGTTTGGTAGAAGTGTTTCATACCTGTGTGTGTTTGGCTTGGATTATGATTCTTTGCCATATCATTCTGGTCTTCTGAGCCGATGACCAAAAACAACTCAATTTAGAAAAAAACAGAGGGCATAGGTGTTTCTGATCATCATTGCATCATACATTTCCAGTACTAAAATAACTAGTGTCAAAATAAAAAGTTTAATAGATGAAAAAGTCAATCTTGAATCTGTTGTTGTTTCACTGCCAATGAAACACTCTATTGTTTTCCTATCATAAATTTGCATCTGTTATTATTTTATGAGTTAAAAATGCTTTTTTTGGTATCTCAGCTAGGTATCGTACAGAATGACTTAGAAAATAAATTAGAAAACCTGTTAGATATGATGTCAGCTCCGAAACTGCTTCTAACCTAAAGTGTAATGTAGATGAGTTAAATTATCTACATTCACCTCTAGTCTTGTCAAGATACAGAGATGTTTTAGTGTGATCACATAGATTTCAGAGAAGTGTGGACTTACACAAGCCATGCTGAAAATAATTACTGGGGGTAAAAAATAAAATCTGTCCAGTGTCTATGCTATTAAAGCAGAAAAAATATTTTATTCAGCCTGGGTCTGTGATAGCAGAACACCAACCTGTTGTTCACATTAAAATAACAGTTATGCGAAACCTGTGCATTCCTTTGTTCTCTGTTGCTGCCTGGATCTACATTGCAAAATCAGTGCGTGGCCTGAATGGTTGTTATGCCAGAAGTATTACCTCCTCAAGCAGTTATTCCTCTGAGGTGGTGTATCTCATCATAACACCAGTGTTCCACAGCATGCATTGCCTGCCTGATGGTTTCTGTGTGCAGTTTAAGGTGCTGTGTTTTGGTCTATAAAACCCTAAGTGGCTTGCACCTGCCTCTCCTCAGGTGAAATCCCGGCCACGCTGAAGTCAATGCAAGATTGCTATTGACCTCAGCGGAGGTGGTTGAGCTGGAGCTCCTTTGCTGTAGAAAATAGGGATCTGGCAAAAAGGTGAAGGCTTCTTGTTTAGGGAACTTGCTCCACTCTGGCTCTGAAATAGCCTGGATTTGTTGGGTTTACCAGAGTGCTTTAAATATCATCTATTTCAATGAACTCCAACCTTTTTCGTCTGGCGGGTGCCAGGTGACGAGCCACGGAGGACAGTGGAGGTGGACGAGCATCCGCCGAAATGCTACCGACAAGTGGCAATGTCAATAGGCGTCACCGCTGAAATACCACCAACAAGCAGTGTCATCCAGAGGCATCGCTGCCGAAATGCTGCCGAAACTCAGTGGCATTTCTGCAGCAACACCTCAGGATGACGCTGCTTGTTGGCGGCATTTCGGCAGATGCTTGTCCGCCGGCCAGTGCGCGGGCACACTTAAACGCACCAGCGAGTGCCGTGGCACCCATGGGCACCGCGATGGGAACTCCTGATCTATTTGGTAGTACTTTTGGGGAGGGCTGAGGGTATGAGTGTAGTGGTGCATATTTTGCTGTTTTGAGACAGTTGCTAGTTAAATGAAGTGAATGGAGCCTCTGCCCTGCCGATGGGTGGTTCTTCCTTGTATAGGATGGTGTTTAAAATCATTGTTTGGATGGATAGATGTCATTTCAGTTTCTAAATGAATAAATGGAATTCTGTAGTGAACTAGCCCATGAGGTACTCTACTGCTTCAGCAAGCCCCAGAGTGTGGGCCACATGCAAAATTTACATTCAGATTGATGTCAGAGCCCATCAAAGAGACTGCCACAGTTTCTGGGCTTAGCTGCTTAATGCCACACATTGTAGGTTTCTGTGGTGGGGGCCTTATTCCCAAACCCAAAACACGATTTTGGTTCATTTCAATTAAATGGTCAGTTCCCTCCTCCCTAATTTGAAACTGGCCCAAAACATTCAACAGTATTTTTTAAAAGACACTGGGAAATTATATTTTTGCAAGATAAAATTACAGCTGATAAATGACCGTGTCACTGGCATATTACTTAATCTTAATACAATATGGTAGATTAGTTGTTTGTAGTATTCTAGACGAAACTGTAGTGTAGCACCGATCCTTGCACATGCTGAAGGAAAAACGGTGTGCTAGTGATTCAGTTGTTATACTTGTTGCAAGGAAGAGATTAGAGCAGCACTTTTTTGTCAGTTCATCTCCTTAACTAATAATATATTATTTATTACAAGGATTTAGTTTCTTAAACCTATCTTCTTTTTTCTTTCAAAGACATCACTTACTGTTCAATCTATAGTCTTTAAATATATACAGGTATATGGGGCTTCAGCACACGCTACATTTTTTAATGTTATCCAGTTTTATCTAATTCTGCATTTTACGTTCACAGGGCTGGTTCAAGCATATCTGGGGTCTCCTGCAGCCCAGGGCATAAGGGGCCTTCCGCTTCTGTCATCATTTATTTTTCCCTTTCCCTGTGTAACCGGACATGAAGTATTGTGTGAAATTAAAACTCTGGTCTATGTAAAAATGCTGCAGCTCACCTACACTTTTAGTATTATGCACTCATCCACCCACATACACATATACATGACTTCACCCTTACTGGGTCTGCCTGCCACACAAGCCTTCTTCTTTGCTGCCCTCCCCACACACAGCACTCAATCTCCATCACTCTCAGTGCACTCCCTGTACAGATTACTGTCTCTGCAGGAGCCAGACCCTTTCACCCTCATCCCACAGGGCTAGGTTTGGAAGAAGAGCGGGAGCAGCTCCCGGAGATCTCTTCCCAGGTCTCCTCCTTGTATCTCAGGGTTTCTTATCTTCCTCTTGGTCATCTGCAAGGAAAGTGCTCTTCTTTCCTGTACCAGTCCCAGGGAGTGAGGCAAGCTGGGCATTCAGCCAGCTGCCAGGGAGCCAGCATTTAGTGCAGGCCCCAGATGTGTTTTTCTCCTTTCTCTTTGGGGGCCCATGGTAAACTGCTCGCTGCCAGCTGGTGACACACTGGAGAGGGAGAAGACAGAGTAGGGAATTCAGGCTATTCAGCAATGCACCCAGACAAGGACTGTGTTTCCTCCTGGCAGGTAGCAGTGGAGGCCTGATTGCAACACAGATCAGGGTACTTCTCTCGTGGTCCTAGTATGCTGCTTTTGAAGGAGGAGGGAGAACTAGAGAAAGCCACCACAGTGTGTTCCCAACCTGCTATGTCAGGTCCATCAGCCTATCATAAACTAGCCAATCAGAAAATGGTTTTTAATGCCAGTTACAAAATATAAGCAACTTTTTCATGTCATTTTTTGTCTTCTGTATGATTTTACATATCAGAAGTGATGTGTCCGAGGAAGCAAACAAAATCAGAACATACTTCCATCAGCAGTACAGAGCAGAGTGAGTCCCAGTAGATGGAATAGAATGGGAAAGAAGGGGATTGTGTACTCTCTACAACTGCTGCCCTGTATTCTGGGCACCATGTCTGCATATTTGAATCTAGAATGGTATTCTGTATATATAAGATTTTTGAACTCTAGATGTACAATGCTTTTCCATACAGTAGCACACTTATAGAGTGAGAGTAAAATAAGTACTGATTATCTGACCTGCAAGGGAAATGGAGGATTTCAGTTTAAGTGGCAAAAATGGTGGAAGGAAAAAGGCACGTTTTAAAATTGGTCTCCCCATCCTGTGCTAGATATCCAAATGTTCCATGGAATAACTGTAACTCCTTGTGATGTCTTTTAAATGATAGTCAGTATTGTATCTGTGGGTCCCCTTTAAAGATTTTTGTTTGGGCAGATCTACTTCTTTCCCTCATTCCCTTGTTGTTTGTCTCTGCTCTTGTCAATGCTATTTCTGTTCTGACAATCAACAGGGATAGCAGCATGCAACATTAGATCTGCTCATAGGAGAGCAGGCGAGACAATGTCTTAAAACTGGGACATCTGGTGGTCTATAAGCATAAGTGGAGAGCACTAGTTAAAATACTGGTTCAATACTGTTCAATGCTCTTTGGGAATGGCATGACTAAACAGCATTTGGTGTGTAGTAAAATGCAGTTGTAAAAAAAGTCAGTTTTATCACAAAACCACCTTCTCCCCCTTCACCCGCAGAATAACAAAATTTCAAGTAGCAAGTGAGCTCATGAAAACAGCAAAATTAAACTGGATTCCAGTTAGCAAAGGACTGTCAATGCAAGGTAGGGATAAGTTTCGGGGAGCTAGTATTATGTGTGGATTCTTGTATTTGATCATGAATATGTAGGAACAGCCTTTCAATAAAAAGAAAGAGTTCGGGTAGGAAAGGTGGATTGTAAAAACAAAACAAAAGAAACCTCTCTCTCAAATCAAACAAAAATACTTGATATGCAGTTTGCAATCTTGACAGCAAAACCAGCATGTCTTTGCTCAATTCCCCTGTTAGCTGAGTACATTCCATTAAAAATTAGGTTGTCTCATCACCTGAACTTGAGATAGAAAGTAATCAAGTAAGTATATTAAATGGAAATGTAGCAATTAGACCAAAAGTTATGTTGTTTCATGAGTATCAGAACAGACCAATCAGTGAAAGTGCCTTTGTGTTACCTCACTGTAACTGTAAAGGCCTTCTACTATGCTTTAATTTGACCAAACTGTAATATAAAGCTTGTTATAAGTACTGCAGGACTTTTAATGCCTTGAAGATGAAAGATCTAAAAGTTCCTTTATAAACTGACATCCAGTTTTTGCTGACCCAGCAAAATAGTGTTGTACATCACATATGCAATACGAACAACATATGTAATATTCCTCCAGATTTAGCCACTTATGTGTGTAATAGCCAGAACCGGAGACGTGTTTTCATAATTTGTTTAATAGATGCTTGTTACTTTAATATGATTGTTTTCTGCGCTCCAAAAGTAGAATTATTTCTTTTATTAGGTCACCATTAAGAATGGAAGTAGGAACATATGGTGGCACCATCTTGTCTCTGCAGCAAACATTATCTTTAAAAGGTTGTGCAAGGAATTAAGAAGAAACCGCGCTGAGAGGAAAATTCAGTGTTTTAGCAGAGTGTAAGTGTTCCACTACTCTACATTCCTCTAGTCAAGTATTAAACCTCTTTTATTTCACTAAAAGTCTTTTTTAAAACAAATGGCACATGTCAAATAGTGTTATCTTTTGAAACCCTGTTGCAGCAGTTCCACTATGAATTACCATGTCCATTCAAGACTTTTTCCCTTTCTTCCACACCATTTTTTCTTCTTCTGTCCTTTCTAGAGCTGAAAGAAACGTGCCTGCCTTTAGTTTGCATGCATTTCAATCAGCTTTTGCAGTGAGTTTTGTTTTTACAGTTTAGCAACAGCCAACCTCACCCAAGTTTTCAGTTTTTGAATTACAAAAAAATGGGAAAAATTTGGGCAAAATGAGAAGTTTGGCAGAATTTGTTGCTAATTCAGTGAACTTCATCAGGCTTGTGGTAAAACTTGCCATTTTTCATTGATCATTTTGCTGCTTTTAAAAGCCAGAGAGAACCCCACCTCCCCAAATATTGTCAAAAACGTTTTTTCTGTTTTAAGTGATATTGTTCAGAATATAATAGAAATGAAAGTGTGTGTGTGTGTTTACCTCTGGGATCTTTTTCCTAGTTAATACCTGATCATACAACCAAAACTTGGTTTGGGGTATTTCCACTCTAAACAGGCAGCAGTAGAAGGGCATTTCTTTACATCAAACACATAGTTGGAAAGAGAACTGATATCAGCAGAGCTGGTGCTGAGAGTAAACAAGTGCTGGAGGATTAAAGGATTATTCTGCCCTTCCTCTACAACCCTATGTGGGTGAGGGAACCTGCTGGCTTCCTCCTCTATGGCTCCTGTATGAGGAGCTAACACCTGTGGTCCTCTTTCAAGTCAGAAGACAGGAGACAGAGCCACAGAGTCAGCCTGATACTGGTGAGTTCAGGGGGTGTGGTGCACATGAAGTTGTATGAGCAAATAGGGGAAACACCTGAAAATGTTTCTGAGGACAGTAGTTGGGAAAATAAGTTCCTTCAGCTTAGGGCAATAAAGCACAATCACAGGAACTATTATTTTCCTTAGGAAAATATTGTCTTCAGACCCAGTCACTATTTGTGTTATATTAACTTTTCATGGGCTGCAGAGATCTCAGTTTTATGTAAACTCTGTATATATGTTGGGACACTAAATTAAGTTTACAGATACTGCATTTCAAATTACACTAGAATCACTTCCAGGGGACCTGTTTGTTTGTTTTTTCCTGACTAGAAAGTTTATGTCTCGTGAAATGAATATATATATATATATATATATATATATATATATATATATATATATATATATATATATATATATATATATATATATATATATATATATATATATATATAGTCAGAACTCTTGTTTTTCACAGACCATAGAATTTCATCTTGAAGGCGTGTCTGTATAACTAGGTTCTTATATCATGCCCAATATTATAGTATCTGAGCAATTCTCCTCTAGCAGGATAGGAGTGAAGCCAATCAGTTTTATCCTGCAGGAGTAGGGAGGGGGACTCTATTTTACAATTGGACAGATCTCTTAGCAGTGCTACAGATAAGGAGAGCTGCAAAAAGTAACATCCAGTTAAGAACAGCTTGACTCATCTCCTATTGGCTCAGTTCCTTTAGATTTGTCAGGTAGAACTGCAGTTTAGAGGTGGTTTGTCTCAGCTGTGTTAACATGGATAGTGCACTTGCAGAGCCAGATGGTGTCCATATCTCTGCCCCTCTCTCACGCTTCACATGCAAGGGAATATCAGCAGCCTCTCCCACTTGCTGCCACTGCTTGACTGAGCTAGCAAAATGCCCTCTCCTTGTCTTCACATTCATGGTGGTGATCTCTCTTAAGGGAGAACCTCAGGTTCAGACCCGGTCAACAGGATTATCCAGGGTATATGGACAGAGATGCAGAACCCATGCAAAGGGACGACGCTTCTACATCAATGGCTATCTGCCAGGGGCCAAGCCTCAAAATCTATAGAGAATCTTCAGGATCTTGGGTCCCAGTACAAGGTTTCTTCACCACTCTTATAACTAATGAATGCACAAGAAACTCCACAAGGGTGGAACCTAACATGATGTTTGTCTGGTCATTACATATGTATCTACATGGGGGTGTGATCAGACCCTAGAATCTATCAGCTTCAGGCTCCTGTCCTGCTAGATGAGAATTGCTCAGACACAATAGTAATGGGCATGGTATAAGTGCCTTGTTATACAGACATACTTCCATGACAAAATTCTCTGGCTTGTGATATGCAAGATGTCTGACTAGATGATCTAATGGTCCCTTCTGGGTTTTGGCCTTAAAATCTATGCAATAGTCACTCCATGTTTTGCTTATCTCCTCTTGGCCCTCACCTGGACTTCTTCAGATCCCATCATCTCTCACTGAAAGAGCCTTCCAAAACAGTTGCCCCTAGAGAGACACTGACAAATTCTCCAATGTTAATGTCACCACTGACCGTTACTAACTCTTCCTCTTGCTGTTCTTTAGCTTGCCTGCTTTAAGTTGACTGCCTAGCAGAGGAAAGGAGGGCAGAGATTGAAATGTCTCTCAGAAACCCTCCACTCTGTCCCTTATCAGCCTTTCATTTACAACATATAACATAGAAACTCAAACCTCAAACATGCCTGATAGCATTGGGAAATGAACCTTGAAACACAGCCTCCATCACTTTGTTGGACAAAACAGGCATAGTCTCCCAGAATAACTGTCAGATCTTACACCTGGACCTAGCATGGTTATATCTGACAGCGTAGATGCTGGCTGGCTGACTGACCAAATCCATCAAAAGAAGCTATAGAGCTGAAGTTCAGAATGTTCTGCTCCAAAGCAGGAAAGCTTCAAGTAGACTGACTTGTAAAGCTAAGTGGAAGAGGTTTTATATTTGAACACGTTAGCACCGGCTGCCTCCTTTGACAGCACCCATTTCAGCAGCACTGGACTTTCTACTAACTCTGAAACAACCTGGAGTTTCTATTGGTTCTGAAATATTACATCTAACAGTGCTATTTGCACATCACCCTCCTGTCCAGGGCTACACTGTATTTTCTCACTCTAGATTGCTTAAGGGCCTTATTCATGTTTTTTCTCCAGTTTGGGAGCCCCCTGCCACTTGGTACCCCAATAGAGTATTTACAGGGTTAATGGGTCTTTGCTTTGAGCCCTTAGTAATCTGTTCCTTATACCACATGTCAATAAAGGCTGCTTTTTAGCAACCATTATGTTAGCTTGATGGCTACGGTAGATTCAGGCCCTCATGGTGGTCCCCCTTAGAAAGTGTTTCATAAGGATGGGGTTAATATCAGGGCCCCATCTCAAATTCCTGCCCAGCATTGTTTCAGAGTTCCAAACGAATCCATTTATTCATCTTCCAGTTTTATTCTTCAAACTTTGCTCAATCCAAGGGGAAGATAAACTTCATACACTTGATTTATTAAGGGCATTGTCATATTACCTTATCAGAATACAACCATTCTGGTACACACCTAGACTGTATGTGGTCTGTGCTGATCAGGTTAAGGGTCAGGCAATTTCCTCACAGAGATTATCAAATGTGGCCTCCAGCAATACAATAATATGTTATGAGCTAACAAGGCTAACCACTTTAGAGCACGTTGCACTAGAGCCCAGGCAACCTTTGCTGTTTGTTTGGAGAATGTCCCTATTTCTGAAATTTGTAAGGCAGTGATGGGGAGCTCAGTCCACACATTTACAAGACACTTTTCCTTAGTAGAGGATTCCAGGCTGGATGTCCATTTTGGTAGGGTTGTCCTGCAGACATTATTTAATTAGGACTAAGTATTCAGTTCCAAGCAAACAGAAAACTTTTTTGTTTGCATTGTTGTTCTAGCCATGTTGGTCCCATGATATGAGAGAAACAAGGTGGGTGAGGCAATATCTGTTACTGGAACAACGTATGTTGGTGAAAGAGACAAGGTTTCAAGCTTCACAGAGCTCTTCTTCAGGTCCGGAAAAGATAACCAGAGTGTCACAGCTAAAGGTGGGACAGATTGTTAAACATAAGGGATTAACACATGATGCAAGAAACCACTTAAAATGAAGAGTGCAATTAACACTTCTGCAGTCTGAGGACAAAGGACAAATTGTTGTAATGAGCTGTACAACCAATGTGTCTGTTGAGACCGGTTTCAGAGGGGTAGCCATGTTAGTCTGTATCAACAAAAACAATGAGGAGTCCTTGTGGCACCTTAGATCCTAACAAATATATTTGGGTATAAAATTTCATGGGATCATAGTCCATGAAAGCTTACGCCCAAATAAATTTGTTAGTCTCTAAGGTGCCACAAAGACTTCTCAATGTTTCTGTTGAGACCATAATCTTCAGTGTGTAACCTGGTTATGAATTTAATTTTCCAGGCTCATCTTTTGGAGGTGTTCTACAGATTTCCTTTGAGGATGAGGACTGATAGGTCAGCTATGGAATTATAATTTCTTAAAAGTGTTCACCCATGTGACAATGAGCTGCCTTTCTTCCACACTACTGTGACGTTCTACTCCTCCAGGATTATATATTGGTGAAGAAACTGAGGGACAGTTGAGGCTGCTCCACTCTTTATGCCTTCAGGTGGGGACAGGGAGTGAAGATATCTGGTATCTATACAAGATCAAAATAATTCTGGCCAAAATAATTTGATGATAATCTGATCTTGCATACATGGGATGCTTGAGAATCAGGAGTAGAATCCACGTGGCCATCACAGTTCTGAGAACTATAGTGTCTGTAAGGTAAATATCCATTCTTTATTGTTATTTCTTTTGTACCTTTTTTTGCCTCACAAAAAGTAATTAGGCCATAAACAGAGGTCTGACAACTAATTTTATTTGCAGCAAAATTAATACATAATCAAACAGATAATTTTAGAGGAGCAAAATTAAATTATATATATTTTAATGATGTTTTAAAAACACCAAATCTCATTTCTCTCCTCCACCCTATCACTCCGTAGACTTTTTTACTTCAGTATGCATAGAAATATTTGCTAATTTTAGTAAACAAATGTTCTCTTATTGAATATTCCCTGATGTTCAGCAGGCCCTACTGGTCTCAATCCATAGTGCAAAGTTGTATTTCTTTCTTTCTTCTGTTCTCTGGCTCCCTTCAGAGAGGGAATAATCTGAGAGAAAAGACATTACCTTTCTCACAGCTAAATTTTCATTGACATTAATAGGAGTCAGGTGGCCAAATCCCTGCACACAGCTTTGAAAATTTAAGGTTTAGTGTTTTTTCTGGGCAGATTCTTACATTGCCAGAGTTCTGAATCATCTGAAAAGATATTAAATATGTAACTATACAATGTCAGCAGTGCCTAGAGAGTTTATCTCCAAAATTATCACCTGCCTTCAAAAAAACTATAACCCTAAAGTATTGATTGGTTAAAAGGTACCCGATAAAGATTAAGGCAGCAACCCCAGCAGATTACTCTAATTAAATGAAAAGAATATTAACAGGACTAGTTCTGATAATGTTTGGTTTGAAATCCAGAGACCTTGACTAAAGTTGTTTCATTCTTTTTGAATATTTCTGCTAGACATTAAAATAAATCGCAGGAGAGAGAGAGAGAAAAACTATCAGAATATAAAAGACATTTTAGGGAATGAATTTAGGAAGTTTCCATTTGTAGTAAAATGTGTTTGGTACAATATGGTAAACAGCTGGAACTTTTCAGAATCTTTATACAGAACGCACAGTAGTCAGCCATCAGGGCCCTGATTCAACAATGCACATAAGCGTATGCATAACATTGAACATGTGAGTAATTCCATGCAAGTCGATGGGACTACTCATGTGCTTAAAGTTACATGTGTATTTAAGTGTTTTGCTGAATTGGAATCCAGGGTGGCACAAAACCCAACAATTTCATTTGCAGGAGGCTTCTTTTAAATATTTTTTTTTCTGTTTTTGGAAGATCACAGCTCCAGAAAATATGTTTGAAAAGAAGCCAAAAATTCAAAGCAAAAGGCGTGTGAAATCAGATTGTTTTGCCTGATTGGGGTCAAACTGATTAAAGTTTGGATAATTTCTTATCTCCTTATGTGACCTTCATCACCAGAGTCCAAGTGCCTCACCAACAGTAATGAATTTATCTTCACAATGCCCCTATGAGGTCGGGAAGTACTAATATCCCCATTCTATAAGGGGAGAGGGGGGAAGCACAGAAGGATTAAGGGTCAGATTCTGATACTCTGGGCCTGGCTGGGTAGCACCTTACTCCATGAGTATTCCTGTTGACTTCAGTGCGATGACTCTTGGAGTAAAACATACCACCCGGTATGAGAGAGGCTATCAGAATCTAACCCTAGATGGCTTGATCAAGGTCACAGAAGAAGTGTGTGACAGAGCTGTTAATTGAACCATTGGATCTCTTGAATCCAGTCCATAGCCTCAACCATAAGTCTATCCTTCCACTGAAAGACACAACTAAAGCCTCAACTTGGCCCTAGTTTGCTCAAAAACTGGCCAAGCCTTGTTTGAAACGCCAACCAGGTTTGCTGATTTTGACTTTGTTAGCAACATTTTGCACAGCTCTGAAGGTCATTGACCTTTTTCACTAGGAGGTTGGTGAAGCACTGGAATGGGTTACCTAGGGAGATGATGGAATCTCCTTCCTTAGCGATTTTTAAGGTCAGGCTTGACAAAGCCCTGGCTGGGATGATTTAGTTGAGAATTGATCCTGCTTTGAGCAGGGGGTTGGACTAGTTGACCTCCTGAGGTCCCTTCCAACTGTGATATTCTATGACCTTATACAATATTCTGCAGAGTGAGCTATTGTGAAATATCACTTGGAAAAGGACACCGCTTGTGCCTGGGTCTCCAGTGTGTAGCATATAGTTCCATCCAGCCAAAGGCTGAGTTGTGGTTTATTCTGTTTAGAGAATTTTCTATTGAATTCCAGAATTGAGCTAATATGCCATGTCCTAGAATATTGAAGTTAGAGAGAGAGAGAGAGAGAGAGAATAGTACAGGATAATGGATTCATTTATATCAGTCATGGAGGATACTATTAAATCACTAACTCTTATTGAAACAATGTGTCTTCCATTAATAATTTCACTGCAACTTCATAACCTTTCCTACTTAGGAAGTCTGAAGTGGCTTGTAAAAGGTGAAGAAAAGGTTTTGGAATTGAAACTAATTGCCATGTAGTTGGTTTGTTTTCATTTTGTTTTTTAATTGCACTGAATTTTAAGGCACAATGTATGAATGCAGGTTTAAAAGTTTTTATCAGCGCTGTAGACAAATTTGGAAATAAAATCAAGAACAATCTGAAATGTTGGGTTGCTCCACTTTTAAAAATAAGTTCCCTTCTCATTTGCAATTAAAATGTTTGGAATTTGCATAAAATGTGTGAAATTAGAGATAATTGAAATACAGTAGCTATAAATGTGTCTGCGCCATTTGAAAAATAAATAAAATGTCCACTAAAAGGGTGCTAAAGCCATACCCCCATATCTTGTTTCTCACGTTTGGCTCTCTGGTATTTTTCACACTTTTATAGCTAATTTTTATTGCAAAACAATATGTTACATTTGTAGCAGTTGTGGGAATGCAGAATAGCCCCTGGCAGCTTTGTAAAAAATGGAATGTTAGGAACACATTTAGAAGAATACAGTTTTCAATTTCATCCACAGCACTGGTGTCATGGAATCACATTAAGTGTGATCTAACTGAAAGAAAGAAAGAAAGAAAGAAAGAAAGAAAGAAAGAAAGAAAGAAAGAAAGAAAGAAAGAAAGAAAGAAAGAAAGAGAGCAAATGTTATGGCAAATACTTTAAATAAATGTTCCATCCTCATTTTATTCCCTTTCTCATATTTTTGATGAGATCCCCCCCCAAATGCCCCCAAGGGACTGCAATAAGAGCCAGAACCCAGGTCAGAGCTGTTAAAAGCCTATGTTTAAAGTGCCACAGCTGAGAATTAATCCTGGAAAACTCATTTCTATTATATGGCATAAATAAAGGGTACCCCACTGGAGAATGCTACAGCACCTCTGGATGGGAGAGAGAAATCTCTGCTGAAGAACATAAACCCTTTAGGGGCTAACTCACCAGTGCTGTGTACAGCACTCCCTTCTCAGAAATGTAGCATTAACAGAACAGTGTGGAGCCTCAGCACCAGGGCATGAATGTCACAGCTATATTTTGTGTAACTCAAAGCACTGTCTCCAACATGTACCTCAGTGGAAAGTTTTTTTTTCTTTTCATTCTGTAGGCCAAGGCTATTTGGATCTTTTACTCCCTCCAAGCTGATGGCTATTTTAGCAGCTAATTTAAATGTATCTTCAGTCAGACAACAGGGTGTGCTGCACATGGTGCATTCTCCCTAAGCAGCACCATCTCCTTCACATACTCCGAGCTCTGCTGGCCCAGCACCTTAACATTCATCTCTGTTGCCAGATCTTTGTTTTCTTGGCTGCAGAGCAAAATGCTTCTGATGTGCAACCAAGTTGGCGGAAGGGACTGTATCTTTCACAAATAATAGAACTGGAAAGAAGGACCTCTATCATATTGCCAAATTACACCTTATTAGCATGTGCACTAGTGAATGCCTAACACTGGAATGTGTGTGACTATCTTACCGTACATATGAATCATGCAGATATTTCTGTAACTCCAGACTTGGAACTCAAAAAATGTCATTCATATAATGCCACATGCTTCTTTTTTAGTGAAGCTATACTCTGATGTCCTGTCATTTTCGATGCTGTGCAGTGTTTCTGTTACTGGGGAACGCCAATCAACTTCAAAAGAAGTTGTTTTGGTGTAGAAATGGGCAGCTATTCAAATACTCTGCATCTAAGAAATCACCACCACCAACAAAACCAAACAAAAAACACCACTGTGTTTTGATGTAATTCCACGCAATCCTGAATCAGGAGACCTGGGTGAAGGTTGCTGCACCAATCCGTCAGTATTCCCAATCCTAGAATATCATTTCTGGAAACAGTGCTTTCTGGATGAGTTACTTGTGGAAGAAAATCATGTCAAAGCAAAAGGGTTCCCATGCAGGTACTGTGCTATAGGTAAAGGAAAGAGTTATTTTAACACCTGGGCCTCCTTTAGTTGTCTGCCTATTCTCTGATACAATCAGGCACAGGAACCTTGTGACACTCACATTTGGCATCTAAATGATTAGGTATATAAGTAAGATTAATGTGCTCAGAGCTCTTTTATCTCGACCCTACATCCGAGTAGCAGAGATGTTGATGTGCACTGGACTGAATCAGGGACTTCACAACAAACCTTCCGTGGTTCCTGCCTTTTGAAATAAAGGCTTACTAGGGTGCGGCAGTCTTTCAACATAGTTTTGCACAGCCCTGAAAAATTAAGAGCTAGATTGTACTGCCCTCAACTCACTGCATTGACTTAAAATCCAAAAAGTCACCTCGCCCCATGAGAGACTGTGTTTCAGGCTGACACAATCGCTCTGGGGCCACTTTTTGTGCATTGGGCAAAGCAAGGATAGGGCTATGGTTGCACACTCTCTTTGCCCCTCTACATCCCTTTTTTAGAGTGTTCTCCTTAAGGGGGAGCAGAAGTGAGCAGTCCTCGTACTGTTCAGGTTGCACAACTATGACACTGTGTAAATAATAACAGCCAGCTGCCATTCTATAATCACTGTTTTGGAAGGTGGGACAGAATGAGCCAAGGGGATGAAAGCTGGTGCTGAAATATTCAGCGGTTGATTAGATCAAACTCTGAAGAGATCAGCTGTAGATGATAATCCTGCATTTAGTGTAGGGAGATTTATCAAGCAATCATCCTGTTCCTTTCCAACCCAATCCTTTTCCATCTCTGAGTCAAGATACAGGAATGCAGAGGCAGTGCAGAAAGCTGAAACACAGAACCCCAAAAAAGCGCTCTTCCACTGATTTCTGTGATGGTCTCCTTTCCCTCATCCATGTAATTTCTGCTCAATTTAATGTCCCACAGGGGCCAGAAGTCTGAGTGATCAAGTATAGAAACTGTCTCTCTTTCATAGATAGAAGACTAGGCTAGTCTAAACTTACTGACTGACGTGCAAAATTGATCTTTTCAAGAGCCTTTTGTATCACGCAAAACTTCAAGCCGAGAACCCAAGGCATTTCCTTTCATCAACCTGGTTCTAATTTGATCAAAGCACTAAAAAAATTCAACCCACCTTATTTCCTGTCCAGCTCTTTTACACTTTACAGTATATTATATATCCATCTCCTCTCCCTGCATTTTAAGAAGCAACTAGTTATATACTTGGATCAACAGTTGCCAATCACGCCAGCATCTTACATTATTACTAACAGCTTCTAATTTTGAAGTTATTTTTTACTATGAATGTGACTATATTATCCCTGTCTACACATTAAGACAATCAGAGGATCCTCTTAAGGAAAATAAGGGTTGAAATAACACCATCAGGATAGGTAGAGCAACAGAACTGAGGGTTCATCCTTGTTGCAACCTTGTGGCATGCTAGCAGAAGGAAGGCATGAAGTACTACCAGTATGGTGCTTCTATTAGTTCTACCAGAGAAGCAGAATATTACTGCAGTAATGAAGCTGACCATTTTTATGTGCTCATGCACAGTAGACACCAAATTTATTTTCTGGCCTCCAATCCTAATGGCTCAAATAAGCATTTTGTAACAAAAGAAAACAGAACAAAAATTTTGCCTCAGAGCAACTCATTGTGGATAGTGCATGTGCGATACACCATGCTACTTCATTGCGCAATTATAATTTACATGTGTAACAACAGCAGACACTATTTCATTTCAATAATTTATACAATTATATAGGATTGTTAAAAATGCAAATATTTTTCTCCCCTATGCTTGAGACATAACAATGTTTATTGAAAGACCTTGAGTCTTGTCTGAATAGTATCTCCATAAATAAAACTGAGTGACAACGTTTTAGAAAACGCCATGTTTTATACCATTAATTCACAGATAAGCATTGTTAGTCAAATAAGCATTTAATTCCCAATAGCCTGAATATTTCAATACCTAGCAGCAAACAAATAAATAGAATATGCACAATAGCAAACAAATTATAGAAAATATTCCATAGAGCTGACATTTGAACTCATCACCTTTTAGGTAAAGGTGAACAACTATTAATATAATTTTATTATTCTGAAGACCATTTTTTTGTTTGCATGCAATTCATTCCTCAATGTATTATCTTGAAAGAATTAAATCAGTAAAATGTAGCTTAAGCAATAATAATAATGTAAAGAGAAAACAATGCTTTTTATTTTGTTTATTGACCACTCCAAGCGCACGCCATTGGTGGCACATACCTGTTTGCTTGACTGTGTAATATAAAAAATAAACCAGTTTATCCTGAGCATTCTCATTCTTTGGCCTACTGGAAAAGCACAGGAGCAAAATATAGCTCTGAACTGTTGACTATAATTAAAATCTTTTAAGAATTTGCAGAATAAGTGAGAAAATTCAGTTGAAGGGACTTCTGAATTCAGATATGTGTATTTGTTTTTAAGTAATCATGGATTATTTTTAGTAGTAGTAGCAGTAGTATTTTATTTATTCCATTCAACTTGTATTTATTTAAATCACAAATCAGGATAGGTGCATGGCCCTTCAGACAAGTGCTTGTTATACACAAGCTGATAAAATGAAGTAACTGGCTTTATCACTTTTGAAGCCAGTTTTGCAGTACCATGTTTTTTTCTTTGGCAATTCATACTGTTTTTTTAAAGTAATGAAATAAAACCACTTCAACAGCCTCCTGTATAAAATTGATTGTTGATGAGACACATGGTCATCTTCATCTGCTGCTGTGTCCCTTTCTTTAAAACAAAACAAAACAAGAAAATGAACAAAACCACAAGCAGTATGTGCAGATTGAATTTAGGATATTCTCCATGGGGGAGAAAAAAATCCATATAATCTACAAGAAAAATCCCCCCCCTTGCAATCCCCTAAAGATGAGAGCAATATTAAAATTCACATTTTCATATCCACTACAGATTAATGTGGTTCAAGATAGATACTTAGTTCTCTGTTCGTTTCCCATGCACCTTCACAATGAAGTTGATAGAAATTACTACAGTGGAATGCTTAAAGCAGATGTTATCCCATTAATTAGCTCTGGACCTGAGTAGGCTCAAGACTTTCCCATTTTCAGGCCGATAGGAATTGGTCCCAGTGAGCGTGCTCCATATCCGCATTTAGTATCATCTCATAAACAGCAGTGAAAACACAGCAGGCCCTTGATGAAGATACATTAGCTTATTTCTAATTTAAAGTTATGTTGCTTAACCTTAATGTAATTGGTCACTGGTGACCAACTGTTTGTATAGTGAGTTGATGACCAAAGAGATGTAATAAATTATAAAACTCACTGCTTAAATGGAGGGAATGACTGTTCTGTTAAAAGCCTTGTGTGTAATAATGGTAAAATAATTGCACCTTAAACAGAATAGCTGTGAATCTGTTAATACTAACAAAGTCTTTCTCCCGGAGGTTAGTTTCATCCCTTTTTAAAGCAAGTATATGAAACACTTACATCTTTTTTTTTCTTTCTCCCAGTGTAATCTCTTACATTGGCTGAGGAGTAAACTTTAAAAACCCGGGCTAACATTGATTAAAAATAAATTGGTAAATCAAGATAGGCTCTTATTTGGGGGTTGTGTGGATTAAAATAATTAACCAATTTCTGTGGTTAAAAGGAAACAAAAGAAATTTGCACAAATAATTATATTCTGTATATCTATTAAGAATCACTGCTACATATGTTTTAGGATTGATTAGCTGGTAGAATAACCAGGATAATAATCAACTATGGAAGTAAGTAGTTGACACAACTTTAATGTTTAATAATGAATAGCATGCCAGTGGCAAAATAAAGGAAAAAATTTCTCCTTTTGGAGAACCAATTCAGACCTAAAATTTCATAGGCCAGATATAGCAATTACTTGAGATTCCTGAACTGCTTCTCTAATATTATAGCAAAACTAACAAGTCTAGTTAAAAGGAAAGCACACAAGTGGCTATATTAAATCTATTGGTTTCTATATGTTGCAATTTAATTTCAAACCTTGTTCCTGTTGAAGACTTAAGGGTTGATTTTAAAAATGTAGAAATGTAATGAACACACTTTTCTGTGTCTTTTTTTTTAAACTAGATTTTACTATCTAACTGTTAATTAAATCAAGAAGAATAAGTTTATGATTTGCTTGTCTCAGAAGTGATTCTTCCTCTCTAAATATTTGCATTTAAAATTTGGGATGCCTCCAAAAGCCCTAACTTCGCAGTAAAGGGAACAATTTCTGTATTCTTTTTATTCTCACATTTTGTTTCTTACAAGGACCTCGTAATAGTTTAAACTATTTAATGTACCTCAGAGATCATTATTTCCCCGATCCCTCAGAGAAATATAAAAGCATTTCCATTTACTGCTAACATTAGATTTACCTTTGAAGACTGGTTTACAAAATGGAGATATTAGCATGTGAAAGTTATTTTTTATACCACTTGGAATGCTAAGTTTTTGTGTTTGGTATATTAGTGCAAACATTGCCATGTTTGTTATGGAAACCTGAAAAGCAGAGGCATGAAGGTATTTGGTTTTAAAAACACATGTTTCTTTACCAGATAAAATATAAATACTATTTTGAGGATTGTCTTGAATTTATATTTAAAAGTAAAATAACAAAACCATGAATAAAAAATGTCCCTTTGAATTCTTAATAATCTAACAGAGCTGCTCCACCAATGGAGAAGCAGGTGGGGTAATGCATCACAATTCATATAATTGAGGCTGTAAAGAAAGATGAGAGATATGTGCACTGTTTGTGTCACAGCAGTTGTGATCTGTGAAAATAACTTCTGAACAGCCTTTCTTAATAGTAAAAATGACTCTGTTGCTGTTCCAACTAAAAATCAATACAGCTCACAATTTTAATAAGGAACATGAATCCAGAAATGTGTTTAGTATCAGGTTGTATAAACACACCCTAATGAGATACTATAAAATCCATCACATTAAAGGCTAGTTTCCTACAAGGTATATTAGCTTAAAAATATACAATATATTAGGTTCAGTATACAACACTACCCATAATAAAGCAGGTCTGTCAAGATAAGATGCATGTTTTGCCCCTTAAAACTGTTATGTTTTGCACATTTTATAAGGTTCTTTGAATACATGAATAAGATAAGTTATTCCCATCCCTTTCTTAAGCAATCTCAGAAATGGCTGTGACCTGAAATTGGAAATCTTGTAAACACCCATCCGAAGAAAATGTGTGCAGTTCTGTCTTAAAGAGACGGTACATGTTTAATTATCCTAACTTCTTTTAGGAGAATACTATTAACATGCACATTAGCATCATCTCATTGGTTCCTCCTGCTGCTCCACCTTAGGGGCAGCAATAGGAGCTAATCTTATAGCTCCCATGCGCATAATAATGAAATTTTGTCTTGTCTCGAAGGCAGTGTTCTTTGGTCTAAAGTACAGCAGGAAATATTTCTTTTTTTAGAAAATTCCTGACCAACTCATTTAAAAAGATTTTAAAAATTAATGTTCTCCCTATGAGAATACCAGTGATTGCAAAATACATTGCTTTGACTTGTGAATGAAACATTAAGAAACTGTGCCAATAAATGTGCTCCATATTCTTATAGACATATACAATATAATATGGATGTTTGTGTATTTAGCTTTTTGTAAAACTGAGATCAGTGGGTTTTGTTTTTTACAGCGTCTGTATAGGATATTCTCAAAGAAATAACCTAAGAACAATAAAAAAGATAGACTTCTAATATAAAATATCTTTGTTTTTTTGAGTACTATATTCCACAAACTATAATAGGGGAAGAACAAAAAAAAACTACATGCAAAAGAATACATGTGAATCCAAGGCTACTGAATTAAGGGGAGGTTGTACCGACATTTCCCCCACTGTACATTATTTGTATTCAAGGTTTTTGAAATGACATTGTAATCTGATGATGCACCAGCCTATTATATTGTCTAGCAGGACAAATATCCTTGCGTTTTCTCTGTAGAACTAACACAATTTTTCCATGTCAGAGGTGCATAATATCCTGGCGGTCATAAGGAATGATGCTATTAATCCTCTTGGGCAATCTCCAGGTCTGATTATTAGGGAAATAAATTTGCATGCTGCATATGAGCTAGGTGAATCACCGAGAGCACAAATTATATTTCCTGACAGCAAGTTAGAGAACGGAGCCACATCGCTTTTTTATCTTTTTTTCCCCCTCTGAAAGCTATAGAATTGCAATTCATTACATGAGATTGGTTAGAATTCAAGTCTCTTTTTAAGTTGATATTAAGTTGAGTCTGTTATCTCTGTGAAGGCTAGTGAGTTCCCCTGAGTATCCACCTAATCACTACTTAAAAAAATCGAAACGTATAGTTAGTGTCATGATTTAGGTACCAGAGCTACTTTATTTATCAGCACAGAGTGAGATAATTTCAATTTGAGGCTCTGTAGCCCTCATGAATTTAACTGTCTTGAAAGCTCCCCCCCTTCCTTTTTTTTTTTTTCCACATATTGTAATAATGGTTACTCTGGACACCTCTATTGCTGTGTTCCCAATGCATCTTACAGGATTGGTTGTGGGTTTTTTTTTGTGTTTTGTTTTGTTTTTTTGTATTCTTGCAGATCTGATTTTTAACATGTTTAGGTAAAACATTACTTGCCTTTCAGTTAAAAAATTTGGCTGTATTTGCAATGCCAGAAGCACTGCCAGACATGTCTGCCTTCGATATCAGTGATGAATGTATTTTTATTATTTCCACCATTTGGCATCTGTAAACCCTTTTTGCATTATTAAATCAGAACAGGGAGAATGATAGCAAATAAGAGGAGAATAAATGGCTTTCTGTTCTAATGTATTAATTAAGCAGACATTTATTATAATCATGGTTTTATAGACATGTTGTAAAAATGTGTAATTTATCAGTGATATATTTACTGAGTTCTGCATATGGTAAAATTCATGAGCTAATTTGGAGATTTCCACTTTTAACAGATTTCACTTTGAAATCCTACTCATTGGTGCTGTCCTGTACATGCAGACAACAAGCATAACCAAGTCTTAGTGTGGTAAGTAACAATATAGCTGTAATCAGCATGGAAGCAAGAAAAGAAGGTCTCGATTAAAGGTAAAATGTTCTATAAACCCATATAGATCAGATACAGCAGACTTGAATTGACTTTTGAGGGGATTCTGAAATGTCTTGTGTTGCCTCAGTGGAGATGAGAAAAGGTTGAAGACATAGAAAATGTCTAAACTAGTAAGAATAGCAAGCATGACTGAAAGAAAAAGAGACAGGTAGTATATCTGACAATACCAAATCTAAAATGTTCTTAATCATTTACTTATTCACGGTACAGGCAGCAATACTGAGAGCAAAGGAGATACATCTCAGACTTGAGGTTTCATGTGCATTGTCAAATATATAGCAAAGGGGAAGGACTTTTAATAATCATATGTAAAATCTGCTGAAGATTTATCTATTATTGAATCAGTTTGGTTTCTTTGTTTCCTGATCATGTCTGGTGTCATTTCTTTTTAGAACAGAGATGAGGTTTTTTTGCATCTGGACTGTAATCATGTATAGGCAGGAAGTATTACTCACGTTTACAAAAAGGAGATAGTATCTGAAGAACATTTAAAGAATGTCCACTGGGGAGGGACTTGCCTGCTCATAGTGTTATTTCCTATTCCTGAAGAGAAACATCACACTTATATTTGCAATCAGGTAGCAGTGCAAGTAACTTTAATTTCTGGCTTGCACAAGATATTGGTAACACAGAGTGTTCTTAACTGGCCTGAAATAGGAAAGGGTTATAAAATGGGGAAGCTAAGAGAGCTACTGCCGCAGTTGAGATCAGAAGAGGGACTCAAGCTTCAGCCCACTACCCTATAAATGAGGAGGACCAGCTGAGGCAAGGCATTCTCTGTGGAATGCTTCTGGAATACACTTCCCTGCATTGGTCAATCAGAGACCAGATTGGTTAATCTTCCAGTCACGATGCAAAGCCCATCTTTTCTTTCTGTTTTCTCAGGCTGTTGAAGAGGGAGCACAATGGGGACTAGGTGGTTATATTCTTGGACAGTCCTTCTGAGGATATGAACCCAGAGCATAGGATGAGCACCTACAGCTATGGTTAATATAAATTTGAATACATAAAATAAAAGCAGCTGGCAATTTTATTTAAAAAAACCATAAAATATTTATTTCTGACTACAGACTGGCCATTTCCCCACAGGAGTAAAGCACAAATGATGTAAACACACCCATTAGCAAAACAGAACATTGTAGCAAGACACATGACTGAAACTGCTGAGGGCAGGAACCAAACATCAGATATCAAAGCTTTGCTTCAAAACTTTACACTCTACAAGCTCAGGGTAACTGATCAAAAATGCAATGAAAACACAATCCTGGAAATATGGGAGAGCAAATCTAGATGAGAATTGAGAACCAGATGAGAAAGCAAAACTAGAATAAAGTGTAAAGAACAGAAATATCTTCAACTGAAAAGACTAAAAATAATTATTTATCTGAAAAATATATGGTGAGAGTTTTTTTCTTTTTTTTCCCAGATTTCCCCTTGTCTGTAAATGTCTATGCTCTCTCTGTAGTCTTAATCTTTGTAACTAGTGGGGGCTCAGCAAATGCACAAGGGAAGCCTGCTTAAATCAATTGTTTCTGTGTGTTCTGTGTTATTACACAGAATGTTATTACATCACAATGTATGTCAATGCATCGGGATTTAGTGGTGCAGATTCCTGTGCTGTAATGACTGAAACTCCACAAAAATCAGAGTGTTGTGCCAATCAGAGCTTTTAGCTTCATTATGGAGAGCTTTTCCTGAAGGTTCATAAGCTTCATGCAAATTTGTATAATACAAAGCGTGTACAGTGTTGATCCCAGGAGGGCTATTCCTCACCTCTTACTGACATGACCAACCTTTTTAACTAGTGGAATTCTAACTGGAAATTAGCTGCTTGCATTAAGGAAAATAACTAAAATATCTGAACTCCAGTGTGTTCTATTAAACTTTTAGTAGTTAGTATGCAGTTGCTAATATTGATTTTGTTTTTAGCAGAATGAAGCCTGTGTTGTGAGTATTGGAAATATGCATAGCTTCTCTTCTGGCTTGATTTCTTGCAGTAGTTTTGAAAGCATAATAGTGCATTGAGTCTAAAATAGCCTGTTCTCTTGCCCGACTCTGCTTGGATTTGAACCTTGGATGCTGACACACAGGGCTCATCACTAAATCTGCAATGCTTCTTGATGCATCCTTAAGCCCCCTGCATACCCCCCTCCAATCTATGCCCAGAATACAACCCACAGTTAGATGTGGCAGAGGGAAAAGGCTTGCTGCTTCTGTGTCACTACCTGCAGTCATATATAGCTGAAGGCTCTGTCTTATGTGTGCCATCAACTTCTGTGCAGTGACCTGTCATAGAATTTCACATGGCCTGAATAACTGACAGAACAGTTCACCTTTCGGGGAAATGTAATGTTTTCTGATAAGAAGCTTATGTTAGTTTTCTTAGCAAATAGCCTGAATGCATTTCTGATGATGGCATTTCTAGATGTGATAAGTTGAAGGAAACATCCTTGACCATGACTTAACAAAGCAGGCCATTTGTTTAATGGGGTAGCTGTTTTAAGAAATGTAAATAAATGGTAACTTAAGGATGATATAAAATAAATGATCACAGAGGCAGCCCAGAGCTGCATTGTCACAGAAAACACAAGGCACTATTTATGGAGCTGTAAACAGGGGAGGATGTTTATTATTGCATCTGGAATTAAATCAGAAAGCCAGAAAACTGAAATTTGGAGCAGCACTAGTCCTAATTTCAGGAGTCTTTTAGGCAGGTAACAGCATATACTGTATGTTTTGTAATTAAAAATATTTTGCATTAAATTACACATAAACCTTAAAGTTTAAAGAGCCAAATTCTACTGTTTGTTTCACCATGGTACCTCACTGAATCTGTGAAGTTGCAAAAGATAAACTGAGAGCACAATCTGGACCATAAAATGTGTGATGGAGGGGGGGCGAGGTCTTACGTGCAAATGTCAAATATTTTGTAAATGTATATTTTAACCCAAGTACTCCTCTGTAGAGATGGGTTGGAGTCGAATCCCTACAGCCAAAACACCGTTCGTGGGTATTCACAGCTTGCAACTGACCTTTCTTTATAATGGGCTGAACCAGACCCCCAGCTCTAAACTTCCAGGGTGTTCAAAATCCCACTCTGATTCCTAATTGGGCTGATGGAGCCTATCTCTGTTCTGGTGGCTATTCTGGACTTGCTTCTGATAGTCATGCTAAGTATTACCTTATTCCTTGAGGGAATTCATTGAAACCAATGGAACAGCCTGAGGAATGAGCTACTATTCAGTATGAAACTAGCCCTTTATTATTAATTTATTATAAACTCTGCAAACCTTACCTACACTGTATATGTTAATCACAGGGAAACATGTGGGGCACATCTAAATTTAGTTTTATAAACTGCACTGCACACCCTTCAAACAGAAAATGCTTTCCCCCTCACTGTTTTAGTGGTATCCCTAAACTATTACGCTGCATTTAAAAATGAATTGTGCGCAATGACATTAGAGAAGAGGTTAGGCTTTCTGAGCTGCCACCAGTGACATATGACTGTAGTGACAGACAGTCAGCAGTATTCAAACTGAATTAATCTGAAAAAGCAGCAGACTTCAATGTAAACTTTAGGGGGAGGCTGAACAGCTACATATTTACAAAAGGGATGTCACTGAACCGTCTTTCTACCCAGGGATAGCCTTTGGCTACTTAATACTTTAAAACCAGAAGTAGAAGGATTAAATACACCTGAAGTCGGGTCTTTAAGGCCATTTCCCTCTAGTGCTTTCTTTTCCTTACCTGAGTTGGACCTCACCAGATTTTTTTTGAAAGGCTATGACCAGGGTTGATATTCTGCTACCTTTTATTAGAATTGCACAGAAGTAAAAGAAGTCTCGCAGAGACACAGACTCCTTTTTCTGATGTCTTTGAAAAGTTAACACATCTGAGGCTACATAAGAAACAGACATCACAGTGGAGGAGGAGGGATATGTAATAAAGGTGATAGTGATACCTTAATTTAACAAATATGCAGTACTAATTATGTAAACATGTGAGAACTCAAAAATCTTTTCATCATGTGTGTCACACAACTGAAATATTTTACAGTCTAATTCAAGATCATACAGTAATAATGTTATTTTACATTGGCTAGTTGACAAGCCTAGGCCAGGGCTGTCTATCAAACAAAACTGTTGTGCCAGATTGTATCTTGGCAATAAGCACAAAAGAAGAGCCAGTCAAATTCTGTTTACATATTAATAGCCGAATCAGATTTCTGTACTACAGACATTCCCTTAACTGGATGGCTATAAAGAAAGAGGGAGGAGAAAGCTGCTTGTGCTTGGGTGGGCCATATTTTAAACTAAGTGATTTTTACAGAGAACTTCTACTTCTATGAAGCTGCAGATCGGGTTTCTCAAATGCACCCAAGAGATCAGGTTCTCATTCTGAAGGAGGATTTAAGCAACAATAGCTTTTCTCTTTCTTCATTATTTAACACAGAAGACAACAAAAGGAGAATGTAGTTTTGAAGAATTACAGGATTCTACCACCCTGTTTCTTGCAAAACTTAAAACCATTTTAGGTACATCTATGTTATAACAAAGTGGTCAGCTTGTGAGCAGCATAGGTATAAGAACCATGGAAGAAAGAAAAGTTGGGTGTTTCTGGCACCATGCAGGGAACAAGATGATGCTTTTTTCTTTTAAGACATGCACCCAATAGTAGCTTTAATTAATTGAAACTCATGCGGCCCCCATCTGCCTCCGCTTCCTCCTTCCTTCCCTTCTGAATTACTGTTATGGAACAGAAAGGGTAAAATTCTGGCCCCATTGAAGTGAATGGAAGTTTTGCCATTGAACTCAATGGGTCAGGATTTCACTTGGGAAGTGCAACAACAGATTAGACTGCTCCATCCACTTCAATATGCTGTCCCTGATAGCAGCCAGTAACAGATGGACATAGGGACAAACAAGAAAACCCTGAATGCCCAAAGGGGAGATTTCTTCCCAACCTCCATCAGTTAGTACTTTGATTATGCCCTGAAGCATGAGGGTTCACATCCCTTATAAATTTCTTATCTTGGCCAAATTAACTGTGGATGTTCTCATTATCATTAAAAATGTCTAATTATTTTTTTCTGAATCATATTAAGCCTTTATTAAGCCTGAATTATATCTTGTGGCAAGCTGGTCCACAGGTTAATTATGCATCATGTAAAATACATCATTGTAAAATGCATTTTCTTCTATCAGTTTTAAAAATGTTACATTTCATGGTCATTGTATTATGAGACAAAGTAACTTGGAGCATGCAATTGACCTGCTGTATACCTGTCATTAACTCTCTCATGGCCTCTCTTCTATGTGTTCTCCAAACTAACCAGTCTGTCCTCCTTCCACTTCTTCATTTTTGTTATGCTCTTCTATGTTGGCTTTGGTTTTTTTAGATGAGTTGAACATAGGTTGAAGCAGCATTCCAATAAGAATGCACCATCAAGTTATTTAATGACATAACATTTTTAGTATTAATTTATATCCCATTCTTTCTACATTTTAACATTTTATTTTCTTCTTTGACCACTGCTGCCCATTGAGCAGCTTTAGCACTTAGCTGTCCACCGTGCCACCTACTTCTTTTTCTTGAGTGGTTAGTTAATTTAAAACCCAGCAATTCAAATAGCAACCCAGTAGTTCAAATAATCCCTTCAAATGTGCATTATCTTACATTTGTCAACAGTGGATTTCATCTCCCATCATGCTGCACGTCTGCCTAATTTTCTTAATCTTCTCTTGGCTTGATGACCCTCAATATTTTATATCATCTGTAAATTTTGCCAGCTCTCCTTTTTTTGCAGATCACTAATGAGTATGTTAAATAACACCAGTTCTAATAAAGATCCTTGAAGCACTACACTGTCAGACTTTTTCCATGTTAAACAATCAACCATTTATTCTTACTCTGTTCTCTGTCAGTTTTATTGAATACACAAATTTATTTTCAGAGTGTTGGTATAGTTTTGCTGGAAGCACTCACTCATGTAGGCTAAAAAGTCAGAGGCTTAAGTCTCACATCAGACTTCAGGCTGATCCCCAGTGCTCACAGTGTAAAGATGCATCCTTAGGGCTGCTGCACTGTTAAGGGTGCTGTCCTATCAAATGAGTTGTTAAACAAGGTCCACTTCACTGCTGGGAATTAATTCATTAAGGTTAAGTTCTTTGGGATACTTTGAATATGCAAAGTTCTACATAATACCCAGCTCTGAGAACACCCACCAGTTGTAATAGAAGATTCTAGAAGGAAGGTTCTAGTCAGTCAGGAATGCCCACCATTCTGAGGACTAAATGAGATGAGACCCTTTCACTAGCTTGCATTTTTCAGACTCACTTTGGAATTCATACTACTGAGACTATGTGTAGAGCTACAAGATGGCTTTCTTTCTTGTGCTGATTTATTGCAAGACTGGAAGTCTAACTTACTATGCAGGGGTCAGTAGTGGTTTACAGCATAGTATACAGTGGTATATTAAAGTTAGTATTCCATGGTCTAATAGAATAAGAGACACATGCAAACAACAAAGAGAACTATAGTATGAGCAAGCCAAGCCAAAGAGGATGGATAGACTGAAAGGAAAAGACAGTTTATAGTTACAATGATCCGATGAGTCCTGCATACCCATAAATGACGATGTCTACAAGTTGAGTATCTGTCAAAGAAGCTAGCGTAGATATCTGGAATGTTCAGTTATCAAGTGCCATTTTTGCTTAAGCGCTTTTGTGCTACATCAATGCCAGTTGTAAACTAATATTGAGTGACCATTTGAAGAATTTGAAATGGGTTAGTTAAATCAATTTTAAAATATTTCATTAAACTAGTGCTATGTGTGTGTACAAAGGAGCTCTTGGGTTTGAAACACTAGTAGTCCTTGGAACTAGAGGTTCAGATCTTGGCAGGACTGACTCAGCCTTCATCCTTCTGTAGCAGAAAAATTGAGTTCTATGCAATTTACTGTGTGCAAGTCTCTTAAATATGGGTTTAAGACTGAGGTACTGTCCAGCCAGAGTAGACAGAAATATATCCCTGGGTCCTTTTTGTGAGGGTCTACTGTGATGTCCATGGAAAAAAAATCTGCTCCTTACTCTGTTCAGTTTGCTGTAAGACATTTGGTTGCCACCTTCCACACCAAATGGTTGCATACTAAAGGTGTTATATGTGGATAATTGTCAAGTACCTGGAGGTAAAATGTTCTATATACAGTGATCGTTATTGATTGTATTTGTTGTTAAATGGCAGCTGAAACACCTGAAGCAGTGGCCTGCCTACTTTTGTTCTTCTCAACAGATGCAATTTTCCAATATCAATTATTATCATCATCTATGATGTAACAGATAAAAATATATTATTAATATTTACCTATGGTACTTTTATGGCCCCCAATGTTGTAGTGTCTGTGTGCCTCACAATCTTCATTGTATTTATCCTCACAACACCCTATGAGGTTGGAAAGTGCAGTTATCCCCATTTTACAGACAGGGAACTGAGGCACAAAGAGACTAAGTGGCTTGCATAGAAAGCCTAGAGAGGAGCAGGGACTTGAACACAGGTCTACTAAGTCCTAGGCTAGTGCCTAAATCAGTGGGCCATCCTTACTCTCTTCCTCATTTATACATGACCGTGAACATTTTAGAGCCAATTTAGTTCATTTGTATAGTAGCTATGATGTGTCTTCCAGATACAATAAGTTACACTGCGCAGAGTCCGATGGGAGGTGGAAGAATAGGATGAAAATGTGAGGTTTTTTTAAGGCAATTCCCAACCCTAAACCTTCTTCTCTATGTGGTTCCTGTGCATTCTCCACTTCCTGTCTCTGCTCCATTGTATCTATTTGAATGGTAGCTCATACCTTAAAGCTGTTATTTTCAAGTTTTAATAATATTTTGCAACTCGTTTCCTGTTTCTCAGACGACAACCTTGCCAAAAGCATTCTTTGGCAGGTACTAATTTGGGTGACGACCACTTGATCTACATTTTTGGTTGGTAATTACTGAGTCAGAAGTGAGTAACTTTTTGATATCCCCTGGCATTCAGAAAGGCGGATATTTTTACTACCCACTCATTAAAGAGTCACTGGTAGTGTAATGCCATGAATTCTGCACTGTTCTCAGAGATGAGAAAAATCTGACTTAACTCTAGAAGTTACTACTTTATGCTTATTTTGGTCATATTTACATAGTTAGCAGTATGTTGTCATTTTCAATATTAACCCTACTAAGGATTTATCATATTGAATATTTAAATTTGCATGAGACTGAAACTTGAACAAATAACTGGTATTCAGAAAGACACACACAAGTTTACAAGCTGATCCAGAGTTCCTCTGCACTATGTGAGCCAGATTCATCACTACTCTGGCAGCTTTGCATCATTCTTGTGATATAAAGCACCTGTAGTGCGGGCCCCTTAATGAATGAGGGAGGAAACCTGGTGATAGAGGATATGGAAAGAACTAATGTACTCAAGGCTTTTTTTGCCTATGTCTTCACAAACAAGGTCAGCTCCCAGACTACTGCACTGGGCAGCACAGCATGGAGAGGAGGTGACCAGCCCTCTGTGGAGAAAGAAGTGGTTCACGACTATTTAGAAAAGCTGGATGAGCACAAGTCCATGGGGCCGGATGCGCTGCATCGGAGGGTGCTAGAGGAGTTGGCGGATGTGATTGCAGAGCCATTGGCCATTATCTTTGAAAACTCATAGTGATCGGGGGAGATCCCAGATGACTTGAAAAAGGCTAATGTAGTGCCCAACTTTAAAAAAGGGAAGAAGGAGGATCCGGAGAACTACAGGCCAGTCAGCCTCACCTCAGTCCCTGTGAAAATCATGGAGCAGGTTCTCAAGGAATCAATTCTGAAGGACTTAGAGGAGAGGAAAGTGATCAGAAACAGTCAGCATGGATTCACCGCCGGCAAGTCATTCATGACTAATCTAATTGCCTTCTATGATGAGATAGCTGGCTCTGTGGATGAGGGGAAAACAGTGGATGTGTTATTCCTTGACTATAGCAAAGCTTTTGATATGGTCTCCCACAGTATTCTTGCCAGCAAGTTAAAGAAGTATGGGCTGGATGAATGGACTATAAGGTGGACAGAAAGCTGGCTAGATCATTGGGCTCAACAGGTAGTGATAAATGGCTCCATGTCTAGTTGGCCGCTGATATCAAGCGGAGTGTCCCAAGGGTCAATCCTGGGGCCAGTTTTGTTCAATATCTTCATTAATGATCTGGAGGATGGCGTGGACTGCACCCTCAGCAAGTTTGCAGATGACACTAAACTGGGAGGAGTGGTAGATATGCTGAAGGGTAGGAATAGGATACAGAGGGACCTAGACAAATTAGAGGATTGGACCAAAGGAATTCTGATGAGGTTCAAAAAGGACAAGTGCAGAGTCCTACACTTAGGACGGAAGAATCCCATGCAGAGGTACAGACTAGGGACCGAATGGCTAAGCAGCAGTTCTGCAGAAAAGGATCTAGGGGTTACAGTGGACGAGAAGCTGGATATGAGTCAACAGTGTGCCCTTGTTGCCAAGAAGGCTAACAGCATTTTGGTTTGTATAAGTAGGGGCATTGCCAGCAGATCGAGGGACATGATCATTCCCCTCTATTCAACTTTGGTGAGGCATCATCTGGAGTACTGTGTCCAGTTTTGGGCCCCACTCTACATGAAGGATGTGGAAAAATTGGAAAGAGTCCAGCAGAGGGCAACAAAAATGATTAGGGGGCTGGAGCATATGACTTATGAGGAGAGGCTGAGGGAACTGGGATTGCTTAGTCTGCAGAAGAGGAGGAATGAGGCAGGATTTGATAGCTGCTTTCAGTTACAAAGAGGATGGATCTAGACTGTTCTCAGTGGTAGCAGAAGACAGAACAAGGAGTAATTGTCTCAAGTTGCAATGGGAGAGGTTTAGGTTGGATATTAGGAAACACTTTTTCACTAGGAGGGTTGTGAAGCACTGGAATGGGTTACCTAGGGAAGTGGTGGAATCCCCTTCCTTAGAGATTTTTAAGATCAGGGTTGACAAAGCCCTGGGTGGGATGATTTAGTTGGGGATTGGTCCTGCTTTGAGCAGGGGTTTGGACAAGATAACATCCTGAAGTCCCTTCAAACCCTGATATTCTATGATTCTATGTAAACTGGGCTGTGCTGGCCAGCTAATCTGTATTCATGGCTGTTTTGCATTTCCAGAGTGACCAGAGCATACTGGTGAATCTTGCCTTCTGAATTACTTGGGTTCACAAAATTTGGCTGGACGTATCATGAGAAAAGGGATCCTTCTGAGATTTTTGGCACTGCTTGCTGTTGTGAGTTATTTTGGCAATAGTTTGTGGTTCCGGGAAGAACCTGTCCAGAGGTGAGCAAAAGTGAAAAATAATGTGGGGAGAAATCATCAGAAAAGTTCAGATTTTTGATTTTTAGAAGAAGTGTGGGGGGAGGGCAGGGTTTTTTTGCCATATTCTCAGCTTTCCTATCTGGCTACTTTCCCCTCCTTTCTTGGAACAGTGGTCCCTAGTGGGTTCTCCCAAACCCTGGAAGCAAACAAGCTTCCACAGCAAATGCCCCTGGGAACTAGCCAGTGTCCCATGTGTGAACTGATTTGAGATCTTTGAGAAAAACTGATCTCTGTTTTTGAACTAACAGTAAATTAGCATTGTGCTTGATTTCTCTTGTTTGGATACAAAATATACAAAAAGTTAGTTTGAATGTGACAATATACACATACGTCTTTCCTGTCTCTTGATTGGCATCTTTATCTTGGCATCATAGTGAACTAAGCCGTGCTCTTTAGCTGTGTTGCTTACACCGTGTTCCTAGAATAATTTGAGCTACCCCACGCTTTTAGACTGTCATTCAGCATGTCTTTGAGAGATTTCTGGCCACCTGATTGCATTTTCCTTGTCTTGTGGCTCAGTATCCTTTTTGGTAGTTTCTCATCACAAATGGTCAGTGCCGCTCAACTGTAACTTTAATATCATTGCTTTGATGCTAGAGTTGATGCCAATGAATTTAATATCCAGTGTATGGCATTGCCAATTTATCTTGGGAGTGATAAGTAGGCAGCATTGATAAAATGCATTTAGTGCCTGAATGTGACTTAAATATGTAGTCTATGGTTCATAGCCTCAAAACAGAGAGGACAAAAACTGCAGCACAGTAAACTGATCCCCAAGAATTAAGGTGCTAATGAATTGTAACTCTTAAAAATAAGTAAGTCCCAGCATACTAGAATTTCCTCAGTACCAAATGATAAAGTTGTCAAATCACCCATGGAGGATAACGTGATAGGCACCTGGTTGGGCTGTTTGTGTTGCAGAAATCTGAAGAAATACCTTTAAAAAAAAACCCACATGCTTTAAAGAATGGAAATTCCATTGCTGACACATCCTCGCTTTCTTATTGTACTAGCAAAATGCCTTCCTTGCATATGAAATCAATGGGGAACTATTGATTTCTGGCTGTGAATTTGCTTGCAAGGCTTAGGCTGACTGTCTAGATATAGTGAGTCTGAAAAAGTTCTGTTCAGCTGTTTATACCTATATAACTGGCATTTTAAAAAATATTACCCTGTATTAATCTAGTGAATAGCGTTATAACTGCCAGAGTTAATGTTTATTACACTTATTAAATGGATTCTGATATCTCATATAAAATAAGTGGCAGAGTTAGAAAATTAATACTTTAATTCTTCAAATTTGTGTCAGTAACTTTATCTGCTGAACATCATATGAATACTACTATATCTGAGCAAAAACACACACAGATCTATAGTGTTGGCAATGTGATTATCTCTTTAATTATGTATAGATTCTTTGTTTTCTCATCAAAACAAAATAGGATGATAGGTGAAAAAAAGGGTGATCCATGCAACACTGAATAAAGCATCCTTCCTAGATCCTACAGCTTGATGGAACTGTTCAAGGATAACTGCACTCTCAGACCAGCCAATGCTGAATCTGGGGCTTTTACACATTCTGTATATTGGAAACGAATAGACCCATTAACAGCTTGTCAAAGAAATTAGAGTAGTGTCCAGCAGGATCACCATTGGCCATGGTGCAGATGATGGTTGGTGATAACTCTGGAATTGTGAATGCTGTTCATGTTAAAAAATACAAATATTTTCAAGTTACTTTGTGACGTATACAAATAAATGCCTTAAATGTAATTAAACTGCTTGTACTCAATAATACAATAAAATTAAAATATTACATTTCCCTCTCACCCTCTCCCAGAAGAAGATCATTGTCCAGGTTTCTAACATCCTAAAGTTTAACAAAATTCAGACCCTTTTTTGTGATTCAGCATATATTCAGTTTAAGTTTAGATTCATAGGCTTTGGACAGTATTCAGATCTGGGCTTTTGGTTCTACCCTTTTTAGAGACAAGGGCTATTGCATGTTACAGATCCAGATGTGGATTTTGAACCTAAAATTTCAGGTTAGAGTCAAAATTTTGGTATTGCCAGTCATAAAAATAAGTGCCAGTTGCAAAACTCTGATCCATCCCTAGCTTTGGATTCAGAATGCTATCAATGATTACTGGAGTTACCATCTAGTTGTCTATGGGGTATTTTATTCCAGAACCATCTCTAACTGATACAGTGAAGCTATGAATAAACTGATACTAAGGGATTCATTAGTATGAACAGTTGTTCCTAGCAAAATTGCAGGTCTGACCTATATGCGATTGATCAAATATGATAAATTTGTAAGACTTTGATCTGAGGGAGAGAACTCAAAATGTTTAGAAGGAAAAATGATGTGAAGACATAAAGGATATAGAACAACACCAATGTTGTAGTATATAATCCTTCCTCTCCCTCCTCCCACAACCTCAGCACCACATTTTCACTTTCCATAGCACATCTTGGTTCAGAAAAAGGATGGAAATATTGAAATACCATGAAAAAATGCTCTTCTTCAGGTGTTTGATCCTCTCAAAACTAGGAGGTACCAGACATCCAACTCGTGAATGTTTATCTGAAATGGACAAAACCACCAAACTTTTTGAGTTTCACCCATTGCTAATCATGAGTGCAACTTCCATTAATACTAATGAAAGATGTGAATATGTCGTAAGAGATCAGATTCTTAAAATCCAGGAAAATCTCTACAATACATATTTTTGATAGACAAACTATAATTGTACTCTAGCTAGTGTAATAAAGCTGTTATATGAACACTAATTACAAACTATAGTTTTCCACAAAAATACCACCATTGTCTTGCTATGACATAAGTTCTACGCTGTGTGTTAGCATCTGTACATTTGCCTTATCATTACTAGAACAAAAGTACTTTACTAGAAAAACTGTGGAACCATTTCCACGGTTCTGTGCAAAAATCTGTCAGTTCATTTTGGTATTTTGTCTTTCGCTTACACCATGCAGATATTCAGTATATGCATCTCTCTTCTGCAAAGCACTTCAGCATTCACCGAATTCCATTGAAATCAGTGGGATGTATGCATGTGCTTTCCTGAATCAGGAACTTGGTGCATATTAAATGCATCGCCATTGCTTGCTCCTTATTTCAAAACCCCTCGTTGGTAGGCTTTACAACAGTAGCTTTTATAAACTTTGTTATTGTTACCCTCTGCAGCTGACACAGAGTTGTAACTGCACTCAGAGCAATTAAGCATCAGCGGATGTTTTCTTGTTCCTTTTGGATAAAGTCCATTACAGACTTACTTGATGGGACTGTAGCACTCCTGTTGGCTCTCCTTCATCCTTCCTTTATTTGTTTGTGTTTTGTTTTCTGTCTTTTTGTTAAATAAGTTGTTTCAGACACTGTATTTGCTCAGAAGGACAGAAATGACACCACATTACAGGAGATATTTCATGTTTAAACAAGTTACAAGAAGATTATTTGAAGGGTAACAGCCAGGTTATGTAACCCATAAAAGTATGAATGATTTACAAATATTTAACAAGGAAAAAACTAATTATGCCGCTCCTGTCACAGTGAGGGCAGGCTTAGAAATGATATAATCAATAAGAGAATGTTAGCTGTAATGCAGTCTGTCAGCTTTTTAACAACCAAAAAACTTCAACAAGTCTATAAACAGAATTAACTCTCTCTTTTCTGGATTTTGCTTATGCGGCAATGTTTTCTCATCTCATGGTCCATATTAGCAGTTGTCTGTCTTGCAATCTTTTCAAGAAGCATTTGCACTGAGGTTGAGAAAGTTTGTCTCAGAGCATTGAGGCTAAGAGAATTTGTATTGAGGACCATGAGAATTTCGTTTATAGGGACCAAATTGTGCCTCGGGCCCTGAACTAACCAAAGCACTTAAACATGCACTTAACTTAGGAACATACTTAAAGGTAAGTATGTGCTTTCATGCTTTGCTGGATCTTAGCTTCAGTTGCACCTCACTGACTTCTGATGTAACTAGATGCTGTATTTGTCCCAAAGAGTCTGTCTGCAGGAGTCTAGGACATTGCCTCCAGATGTAATGAAGACAGAAGCTTGAACTCTTTCCACCCAAATTAAACAACTGAATCCTGAATATGGGACATAGTGCAGGAAGTTGTTTTCTTATGTGTTTCTTATGTTTTAAAAGAAGCAACATTACAATGTATTTTACACGCATTATTAAATCACTGTATAAAATTAATGATTCAGATGTTTTGCATTATAACCTGGCATCTCAGGAGGCATGAAAATAGCACAGTAGGAAAATGTCATTGCATACTTTATAGGCAAAGCTGTTAACAAATGGAAATCCATTCATACCTATATAAGAGTTCCATCTTTACTCCCTCCGCCTATCTCAACCTTTCACTGGACTTCTGATGTGCATAAACTGTGACTAACACATAATAGTAACAAGGCTTTTGGAGCTGCCAGAAATCTTTACTTATTAAAAAAGTATCCTATGCTTTACAATTATTAACCATGCATGAAAATGTTTCTCCTCTAAATGACAATATCCCAAATCTGCTGTTTGCCTCAGAGAACAGGTGAGAGGACAGGCCACCAAGAGTGGCTCATTTGAAAATGGAAACCTGCAAATTTAAAAAAAATTAAGCACAGATCATAATTATATCTGCCCACAAAGTGCTGGGTGTGTATAGTTTTGTTTGATTTGTTGCTTTGTTACATTAGTTGTGGTTGTTTACGGCATTATATGTTGTAGTAACTTTATTTTATTGCTACTGTCACAACAAAGCAAAGCTGCTATTATGTTATAACAAACTAAAACCACATTTCTAAATCATCACATCTAACCAAACTACAGTGCTATAACACTTAATTTACAGTTTATTCCAATCGCATGGAGGCAGGAAACATAAAATATATAAAAAGTTGGATGTCATTGGTTTGTTCCTGCAAAAGACTTTTCAGGTTTGCTGTTTGTCACAGAGAAAGCTGAGGAAAAATGCTCTCCATAGATACTCTTTTTATGTGATAAGTACACAACTATGCAATGTACACAGTACTGCAGTACTTTCAGGCCAGTTCACTGAATTAAGCAGGAATTCCTAGTGACAGGAACACAGGCCCATAGGTCTATTTCAAAGGTTTATGACTAGTACCTTTCTATTAGAGATGGACCTGAATCAGTACCCTAGAACCAATCAGCTTTCCACATTGGAGGAGAGTGGAAGGGAACAGGAAGCGAAACCTGAATCCAAATTAGTGCCTGGCCCAATTTCTGTAGTGGACAAAACCAAATCTGAAGCTCAAGAATTTTGCAGTTATAGCCTATTTCCGATTTCATTTACTCATATACTCAGTACTGCAAATCAGAACACTGAGGCAAGATACTTAAATATGCAAGTAACTTTAATAACATAAGTAGCCCTATTAAAGTAGTGGGGCATAAGATACTAAGGAATGGGATAGGTGCTTTGGAAAGGCACATGATAGATACATAATGCTGCAGAGCACATCTTGGGAGGTCCCCTCAAATTCCACTGAATATACTCATTTCTAATCAGTTTAGAGCATAGATGTCACATTGAATTCAGTGGAATTTGATGGATCTCAACAAATTTCAGGGTTGGGCCACTAATAATGAACCTTAGTGTTGGGTACTCCGCTGGCTACTTTTCATTCTGTTCTGCTGTACTCTTTCTCCATGTGGAATCTGAGATGAACCCTATCTTGCATGTTCTGTCATGCATTAGAGCACAGACATTTGAAAGGGAGATGTTGGACCCTAGCTAGCACATAGGAAGTTTTAGTCCAGTAAGTTGGGTAAGGGTCTGTAAAGCTTGTCAACTAGGTCTAAACAAAGAATTTGAAATGAATGATTTATTCTGGGGTCTTTTTTCCCATGTTTTTCTGTTTGCAAATTTAGCTTCTGAGTTACCACCTGTGTCTGTGAGGGACATCTGTGTAACTTGCTTTGCAGTTCTCTCATTTGAGGCGGTCTTAGCCAATCAGTTCAAGAAGATCTGCCATGGTATGACAGGCCGTCACCAAAAAAATCATTATGAAATCAACACTCATGCACAAATATCAGTCTAGTAATAGTTGTACTAGACCAGAATCAGCCCTTGGAGAAGTTTCAGATGAAAGTCACCTAGTCTTGTATCTCATGCCTGGGCTCAAAAGCAAAATTATCTGTGCTTTGTATGGGTGCACTTTCATTTTAATACAGCCTCCCAGTATTACAAATTAAGTACGTTTGAGACCTTTGAATCCCCTAGAACAGTGGTGGGCACCCTTTGGCCCGCGGGCTGCACGTGGCCCATTAGGCTACTCCACTGGCAGGCGGTGAGATAGTTTGTTTACATTAACCATTCGCAGGCACGGCCGCCTGCAGCTCCCAGTGGCTGCAGTTCGCCATTCCCGGCCATGGGAGCTGTGGGAAGCAGCATGGGCTGGCTGCAGCTTCTGCAGCTCCCGTGGGCTGGGAATGGCAAACCATGGCCACTGGGAGCTGCAGGCGGCCGTGCCTGCAGAGGGTCATTGTAAACAAACCATCTCCTGGCCCGCCAGCGGATTACTCTGACAGGCCTCATTGTTGCTCACCACTGCCTTAGAACTTCCATGCTTTTGCTTAGGCTCCAGACTGGATGTACTGTGCAGTTTATTGATTCAGGTCCTGCGACTTTCATAGATGTCATTGGCAGCATCTTCTGCAGACTCTTAGATTTTCCCTGAATAACTCTTAAAAGTAGCGAGCACCATATGTCAGTTGTGCTTGGCTTGGAAGGTCTCCTCCTGTAAAAGCATCTTGTTCCACTAGGAAGTGAAACCAGGAGCGATAGCCTGCAAAATTAAACTACTTTTTCTTCAAAATCAGTGGATGCTTTTGTTTAATGAAACACCAGGCAAAATGTAAGTTGAGCCTCAATACAAACCTCCTCGGTTTAGGCACCACATCTTTTTTTCCCCAAACAGAGTCACCTGTCACCAGCAAGGTGGTACTTACCATCCAGCAAAGAGATGTGAAGTTAGCACTTGGATGGAGATTGAGCATGCTGAGAATCTAGCAGAAAATATTAATGTTCCCTGTGCTGAGGGTGTCCACTCCCTTATCCTCAGGAGAAGTTCATGCATGCTGGACTCAGCTCTGGGCCAGCATGGCCTTGTTCCAACAGCGTTCAGAAAAAATCTTTTTTTTTTTTTTAATCTACTGCTAAACAGATGGTGCTCACTCTTTTTGGATAGAGATCTGATCATTGTGACCCATTCTTTCCTACTTCCAGGCTGTATTCTAGTAATGGACTCTGTACCTAAGGCTGACTATGGATGACACATAGAAGTTGCAGTGACCAATCTCCTGAGAAAAGCAGGTACACAAAGCATATAACACTCATATTCCACACATTGTGATGGCTCGTCATTCAATGAGGCCCTTCATAGGCTACAGTTGGATTCCTTTGATGCCTTTGCTCCATCCCAAGAGTACTGTGAGCTACAGAGATGGTACAGCTGACAGTGCCTAGGACAAAGCTTGCAGGAGCTGGATACTAGGCACTTTTGGTGAACAGCTGCTAGCCGTGGAGCTCTCTTCCACAGGGGATTAGAATCAATACTCATGTCTCCCCATTTCGAGCAGAGGACAAGGTGCACCAGTTTGCCTAGTCCTTTTCTCAATAAAGGCAATGGCATGATGGCTGGGGAATTTTTTCCTTTGTAACTATTCACCTTTGAAGAAGGCCAAGATATGAAAAATGCAAAGAGGAAAGTAGAGAGAAATATAGTCAGAATAACAATGAGGCTTAATTCTTGTTCTCTGCTCCTGGATTTTTGATCCTGTTATTAATGGGTGGTGATTTGTAATAGAACTTGTTTGGGCAGTCTACTCCATTTTGTTATATGGTACTATTTTGATGGATATGTTTGTTGGTGGATGTTTCTAAGTACTGTGAAAACACCTATAGCTATGCAGAGGCATTATTTATAATATATATATATATAAGCCACAGTGATTGGTACACCAGATATGTACAGACAAATAGAATGAAGGGGAGGCAAGCAAAGTGAGTACACTGGGATGTGGGGGCAAGACAACAGAACATGAAGAAAATCAAGAGATGGGGACAATGGAGGGAAAAGGGAAATAAAGGAACAAGGAATCATTATAGAGATATAGATTATAGCTGTAGTGATACTAAAAGGAAAAGGAAACCAGAGAAGGGTTATATTTTTTCAAATAAAAAAACAGGGAGAGAGGAAGAAGAAATATGAATACAAATGAAAGGGAAAATAAAAAATATAGAGAGGAAAGAAAGCAAATTAAATTACAGGGCTCTATGAGTGAGGGAGAGAGAAGAGTAAATACATGTAAATTGTATGATAAATAAGCGAGAAAAGACAATAAACTTTTGTCTGAACCATCAAGCTTCTGCAAGTGTGGAAACAGGGAAGGGGATGGCAGAATGATGTTACTTAGGGAATGTGAGTATTGCTAGTTTGTAATGATTGGCATTATGTTTTTTTTATATGTCTTTTCTCAATGTATTTGATAGGCTGTTCCATTAGCTACCAGTAGGGGGCTAGATGTCTGGAAGTAATGAAAATCTCAAAATGAGATTTCTCAGTTCAATAAGGTCAGATAGATTTCTCCCAAAGTAAAAGAGGCCTTAGGCACCCCTGCTATAAATAACAAAAAAAAACAACAAATAAAATTAAACAGCCAGCAGAACACAAAAGTCACCTCCTCTCCTACAAATCTACCCCCCTTCGGAATCTACCACAACAACCCACACAACCAGCTTTGCCTTTGAGTGTGCACTGCATACAGAGAAGGGATGGTATTTCTGACATTTTCACCAATTCTTTTATACCCAGACCCTTATGTGAATGTTGGATAGGTTTGGAGTGTTTGCTTTTTCTGTAGAGCATGGCGAGGCAGTAGAAAGTATGGGAAAGGAGGTAGAGGAAAGAGGGGGAGGGGAAAGACCTTTTAACTGTAGGACCTGCATCCTAGCTGTCTTGACACAGAACATTGTACTGTCTCTGGTATTTTTCTGTCCTAAGCAATCAGGTATTGTGACTAAATGATAGAAATGACCTTGAGGTGACTATACCAACAGCTGGTCACAGGCGTTGATTTCTCTTCTTTTTATCCTCAATGTAATAAAATGTTGTTTTGGTCACAGTGGAATCATCACAATTTTTAATCATGTGTAGTGGGAAAATAATGTCACATTATTTGGCTTCCCATGTGTATTGCACTGGTGGTTTCCCAATCTCACACCATAGTTGTTTCAAGGCTCATTCATTCTCATGTCTACATGGAATGAGTATCAAGAGGTCTCCAAAACAAATTGTATCTGATGAAGGAGGGAGGGAGAGAGGGGTCCAGGGCTTAGTTTGTATATTTGTGAACTACGTGATGCAAGTGTGATTTCCTATAGCTGGAAGGATAATACTGCAGGATTCTCTATGGCTTTAAGCACAACTGCAACATATAATAAAGTTAGGATCTTTTCTGTCATCGATCTTGCTTTCTCCTTCATATAACGTACCATTTTATGAGGAACTTTTCTCCATGCAACTCAATTTATTTAAAGACACTGTACTCAGAAGCCTTGAAGTGAGTAGTTGCTCTAGCTCTGGCTTTATGTATGTACCTTTGCACTCTGTAATAAACAGCCTCATCCTCAAGGTTTCCTGCATTCAAGTATTCAGACTGATCTCAATTAGCTTGAAAGATAGGGTCAAGGTACAGTTAATATTCTTAAAAAGTCAACATTTGCTGTCAGATATTACAGCTATTTCCTGTTCTTACCATAGGGCGAAAATGGTAGTATCTCAGATATCACTGTGTGATAACTGAGGGCAAATGCTGATTTTAATGACAATTGGCCATGATTGTACAGTTGCTGGTATAATATTGCAGCTGCCAGTGTGTCCAGGATCTACAATGTATTCCTAAATCCTGCTTTTGCTGCTTGTGGCTTTAACTAGAAGGAGGTACCTCTCTTGCTTCCTCGAAGTCTTTGCAGATCTTTCTCACCACCAATCTGTCCTGTCTGCTTGGGTGCCCTGTGTACCAATGAATATACTCCAGGGGGCAGTCATTCACCATTTCCAGCAAAGTGAGACTTTTCCATGTAGTTTCTGGGGTTCTGTTCGTTGATGAAGGGACTTGCTAATATTGGGGGGAGGGTAATTATCAGAGAGGTGGAGGATTATTTTAACTGCTGAATGTTGGTTAAAATGAAGAGGGGAAGAGATAGAGTCAGGGGGCCAGATCAGAGTAGGTTACAGAGAACCATGCTGCCAGGGTCTCAGGAATTAAAACTGATTTTCTTTACCTTGACATATGGGAATACAGACAGTATACCTTTTCTATCCCCAAACAGGTTGTAATGGCACCTGTAATTGAAGATGTAGAATGCAATTTATAGGGTCTCAGAATTAACGCCATTGATACATATTTCAGCATGAGCAGACTACACTGAGGGAGCTCTGCCACACTAATCCGTGCAAGGATCCAGCATCTCTGTCAGTAAGCTCATGGAAGCATTATCTCTTTGTTGATGAACACTGTATTGTATTCAGGAAGTGTTTAAGACTTGCTCTGTCCTTTCATATATGGTCAATCTGGTCAGAAAAAACGGTATATTGGTGTGTCCTGTATTGAACTTTCTTTATCTCTGTACACTACGAAGTGCATCCTTGCCTCATGGAAGACTACAGGAAAAAAGTCAATGTGGATATGAACGAAAGTCAGACTAGAGCCCATAATGTAATTCAGCAGGTTATATTGGTTATATCTGGAAAAATACACACTTACCTAGAGCTACCAAGCAAGATTTGCATGTATCACTGAGAACTGGAACTGGGGCACTCCCCCCGATTATTTTACTGCATAAACAGCTAGCCACAAAAGCTAGCACTAGTGTAGTGCTTTAGAATGGTAGGAAATGTTTGCATGCTGCAGAGAAGGAAGGCCAAACATTGACATGGACTGGCTTGTACGGTGGAATCTGCCTCTGTCTTCAAAGGAATGTGATAGACAGGAGAACAGCATGCTGCTGTCTGTCTTTTAAGTTTGGCAGTTCCCTTTGTTCATCTCATTGTAACATTGTCTTCACAGAGCACTGACTTATTCATGTTTTCAAAATGCAAAACAACTCTGTGCATTCCCCCTCCCAAAAAAACCCTTTGATCTCCAGTATTTCAATAATTAGTAATATATATTGTCTTTATGGAATCCTGCATCTTATCTTTATTCTGTTTTGGAAGTGCAGTATTTTGTCTCATTTTACATGAGATAATAATAAAGTGAGCACACCACATATTACGTTTATCTGTATCCCTGGAAAAATTCAAAAGAACTATTTTTTGTCACTACGAAATGACTAGCAACACCTAGGGAAAAACGAGAGTGTTACAAAAATAGATGCATTATACATAGCACTCAGTAAAACTGTAAAATTAGAAATATTTCTAGACAGCAAACAGACATCCATTTCTGTGACTGCCACAATACAAGCCAACATAGAGAATGCTGTCATTTGTTAAAAAGCATCAAATTGTTATGCAATTTAACTGCATGACTGACAAGCCAAAACTGAGTTAAAATAAGGTGTGTATACTGTTTGTCAGATTACAAGGATAATCTTTTGAAGCTAATCCTTTTACTTTTCACAGTGTTCTTTACAGAAGTCTTTCCCTTCATGTTGACATTATCTTACATTGTTGGACGACTATATTTGTGTGTGTGTGTGTGTGTGTGTGTGTGTGTGTGTGTGTGTGAGAGATAAATATAATTTATAATTAACTATCCGGATTAAGACATCTCGACAGTCAGTGGAATCCTCAGATGTTGTTAATTGTTTTCTGTGGAATATGTTTCTTTTAAAGTTTTAATAATCACCAATTGAAGTTTAAATTATTTTTTACAAGCAAACCTTACAACTGTAGTGAAATAGCTGAGCCTTTTCAAATACTTCTTAAATGGAAAGGTACAATGGTCCCAGTGTATACTACTTTTCAGGAATCTGTGTAAAAATGAGGCATTTATAATATGCTTCGGTAGTACATATGCTTGCCTTTGTTTCAGAGAATCTTGTAGGCCAGGATTTTAAAGAGAGATTAGCATTGCTTTGAGCATCAGTATACATGGCCAGATTTAAACCAGTCAGTAGGTTGGTAGCTGAGCACTTTTGAAAATCTGGCCCTTACTTAGGCGTCTACATGAGAACTGGGCTCTTCTGAAAATTTAGGCTTAAGTGTGGGTACTGAGCTCTTGATAAGCTGCCGGTGAGGTCATTTGACATGTTGATCCATTATGAGAGAGCAATGTGAACAACATTGACATGTAACTTAACTATGAACTGTTCAGTTATGTATGATAGAGCTCACAAATTGTAAATATGCCTTTCATTCTGAACCGGATTTTGATACCCATACTTCAGAAGACTCACTGAAAGAAAATGCGATACTTGCACAATAAGATACTGCATAGCATGAGTGAGAATGACAGTACCTGGTCCTATGATAATACACTTCATAATTTAGTAATCTTTTACTTGAAAATACAAAGAAACTTCAAGTTTCTACTCCCAAGGAAAAATATTTTCATATTACTTCCTAGTCCAGTACTGTTACCCACACAGTTTAGGGCTCGCAGGCTCCTACCCTCTCTTGTGGGTACTCAGGAAGTAAGGAACCCATCTTTACCCCTCCAGGGGCTCCAGGATAAAACCCATTTGTGGTGGACTTGGAACTCTAAGGATCTGCAGGGCTTTTTACCAGTGAAAGGGCCTTACACGGTAATATCCTTACCCTCTAGTTATTAACAGTTACCAAAACGGAATACACATGCTAAGCATTCAATGCTCCCCACTCCCAATAAGGCTGACAAACCTTTCTTGACGGCCAGTCAAGATTAGATTGTCCAGGGCTCCAGCTTCTGCGCAGTGGGTCAGCAGGGTGTAGAAATCTGGTAGCTCTGATCTTGGGCTGCATCCTGGAGTTAGGTTACAAAGAATTTCCTTTGGACCCCAGTTTATATAGTTAAAACTTTGGTCCTGCTTAGCCATACCTTAATCAGTCATTTTAAACTGATTAAGGTATAGCTTAAAAATCATGGAGCAGGTTCTCAAGGAAACCATTTTGAAGCACTTGGAGGAGAGGAAGGTAATCAACAACAGTCGACTTGGATACACCAAGGGCAAGTCATGTCTGACCAACCTGATTGCCTTGTATGATAAGATAACTGGCTCTGTGGATATGGGGAAAGTGATGGACATGATATATCTTGACTTTAGCAAAGCCTTTGATAGTTGTCCAACAGTATTCTTGACAGCAAGTTAAAAAAGTATGGATTGGATGAGTGGATTAAAGCTGGATAGATTGTCAAGCTCAATGGGTAGTGATCAATGGCTCGATGTCTAGTTGGCAGTTGGTTTCAAGCTGGTGCCCCAAGAGTCAGTCCTGGGGCCAGTTTTGTTCAACATCTTTATTAATGATCTGGACAATGGGATAGATTGCACCCTCAGCAAGTTCACGGATGACACCAAGCTATGGGGAGAGGTAGATAAGCTGAAGGGTAGGGATAAGGTCCAGAGTGACCTAGAAAAATTGGAGGATTGTCCAAAAGAAATTTGATAAGCTTCAGCAAAGAAAAGTGCAGGGGACTGACTGGCTAAGCAGCAGTTCTGCAGAAAAGGACCTGGGGATTACAGTGGAGGAAAATCTGGATATGAGTCAGCAGTATGTCCTTGTTGCCAAGAAGGCTAACGGCATCTTGGGCTGCATTAGTAGAAGCATTGCCAGCAGATCAAGGGAAGTGATTATTCCCCTGTATTTAGCACTGGTGAGGCCACATCTGGAGTATTGCCTCCAGTTTTGGGCCTCCCACTACAGAAAGGATGTGAACAAATTGGAGAGAGTCCAGTGAAGGGCAACAAAAATGATTAGGGGGCTGGGGCACATGACTTATGAGGAGAGACTGAGGAGACTGGGCTTGTTTAGCCTGCAGAAGAGAAGAGTAAGGTGGGATTTGATAGCAGCCTTCAACTACCTGAAGGGGGGTTCCAAAGATGATGGAGCTCAGTTGTTCTCAGTGATGGCAGATGAAAGAACAAGAAGCAATGGTCTCAAGTTGCAGTGTGGAAAGTCTAGGTTGGATATTAGGAAACACTATTTCAGTAGGAGGGTGGTGAAGCACTGGAATGGGTTACCTAGGGAGGTGGTGGAATCTCCATCTGTAGAGGTTTTTAAGGCCCAACTTGACAAAGCTCTGGCTGGGATGATATAGTTGCTGTTGGTCCTGCTTTGAGCAGGGGGTTGGACTAGATGAACCCTAATCTTCTATGATTCTATGAAACTAAAGTCCTACAAAACGGTATTTTTCACCCATCCTAGCCCATTATGAAACAATTATTTAACCAATCAGACCCCACCACCCTAGCTAATTTAAATCTGGCAAAATTAGTTACTCAGCAGACAGAAACAATTAGACCACACAGATAAACAATAGAGAAGTAGGCAAAGGCAAAATAATAGAAGTATAGATTTCACGGTTGCAGCTGTGGATAAGTGATTTCTTGCCAGACAGAATGCTATCAAACAAAGTTTTCTTTAACGATTTTATGATTGTTTTTTTTTAATCTGGTGATTGTGGTAATTATTAGACAGGATCACCTTCTTTACAGCCTGATATTACATTGTTTTAGTGCAATTTAGATGGAACGTGAGGATGTGACTCTCTAGAACTTCGCTCATGGCTGCTGTTTCTCACTCTGGCTGCTGCTTTTACTACAGAAAAAGGCCTCAGACCATACAGTATGGCATATGAGCTACTACTTATTGTTTGCTTTCTGGATTTTTGCAGGCCCCATCTAAGGGGTGTGTGTGTGTGTGTGTGTGCGTGTGCGTGTGCGTGTTGGAAAATAGTGATATTTTACCCTAGCACAAATTGTAATTTTTCATAAATTTATCCCAGGAGAAATTTCACTGCTGTTGCAGTGGAAATGTTCTGTGTCAAACAGCAGGGATTTTTGTTTTTGCTTTTTAATCTTTCATAGCTAGCATTACCTGGAATCCTTTGGGTTCGATCATGCTCTTAGGTATACAATGATACAGGACCTTGGAGCTCATGCAGTTGACTACAGTGCCCGTGAGCAAATCTGTGTTAGCTGTCTTTCAATCCCAGCACCAGTGTGTATTTGGGGCCCTCTCTGGATCCCACTGAAGTCAATGAAAAGACCCCCCACTAGCTTCAAAAGGCATTTGATCAGGCTCTTGTGTAGTAGCACAGAAATTAACCCTCATTTTTGGTACAGTTAAGGGATCCATCATGAAAAGTGCTGATTGCCTTCAGATATCATTGGAAATTGAAGTCAGGGCCTCAATAGGATCTTCTCTTCAACAAGACTGGAGTTGAACCAGGTTTGCCTTTTGGAGAAGATTGCATAACTGAGTAAGGGGGGCCAATGCACCTTTATCTAAGATCCCCAAAAAGAGAGCGATGAGAACTCAAAGACAAAAATGAAAAAAAAAAAAACCCACCAAACTTTCATGCACCTGCTGCGTGGGAACTGAAATACACATCTGTATTTCAAATGTGCTCTGTTCTCTGCAATAAATGTCTTCAAAGGGAAAACTTGGGTTATTAAGTAATAACAAGATTATTAACATTATCTGCTTGAACCACATTAGTGGTATTGCTTAGTAATCTCTTACAAGCTGTTAGTTTTCAACACTCTCCTGTAACAAATGATAGTGAAACTTAAATATGCCTTCTCTAGGATCCAAATTCAAGAATAAGTTTCAGTCCTATTTTTCATTATTCCTCAGCATATACCTTGTTGAAAAGTGATATTCATACCCATTAGACAAATGTGATCGGAATTGTTGCAGTTATATACCACACATCAACACCTGCTTGTTTGCTTTCTTATTAAAAATGTGATATGCACTGAAATCTGGTTGCATTTGAAAGGGTGAAAATACCTATCAGAAGCAAATCAAAGGTTTTGTAAAAGAGCACTGGAGCATAGCTTCCAGAGTATCACTTGATAAAGCTGATCTACACATGCTGGTCCCTAGCATGTATTTTCAAAAGAAGCTTCTTAGCAGGTTGAGGCTGCTTTTCATGACCTAATGGTGATTTTAAATGGATAGACTTAACAGAGTATTTTTTTTTGCATATGACCTTTAAAGGGGAAAAAGAACAATGTTAGCATTCAACCCAAACTCTGTAGTCTGTCACTTTGTATACTGTATCATTACTGGCAAAATTTAAAGGCAAACTGCATCCATTTTGCTCAGCCCAGCACTATGGAAGTTCACAAGGTAAGAGGTACTTGTCACCGTTTTTAAATTACAGTTGGCATTCCTTAGTGGGCGGCCATTTTACTGAAATATGATCTATCTGTTCTATCCTATGGATCCAATCCCCCATTCCCATGCATGTATTTTAGAGTGCATGTCACACCCCTCACTGTGATATTTGAATGCAACTGAATTATAAACACACAAAATAGTCTAAAATGCACATTCTCCCCTTTGCCTAGTGGCATGCAAAGAGAGTGTGGATGAATGAGTGTGTGGATTTCCCTAGCTTTCAGAAGATATTACACTTAGTAAAGCTAGTGGAAAGAGGTGGCTCTCACACAGGAATTGACATTGACAGGGTCGCAGTAGGCTAGCTATCTGGTGCTTTGTTTGGTGGTTGCCCTCTTGTGGTTTAGAATCTAAGCTTTTATTTAAAAATGACCTACCAAATGCAAAGTTCCTAGGCCTTATGGTTATGAAAATAACATTTCAGTTGTGAAAGAGAGTGTAAATTGATGCAGTGATGTCTACCTGCATACGCAGAACAAGAGACAGTTCCTGCCCTGAAGAATGTATCATCTAAATAAACACAGACAAAGAGACGTCTGACACAAAGAGGGCAGCCTCTTGAACAGCTGAAAATGAAAGAAGGCATTTCTGGCTGCTAAGGCCATTTGGATGTCCAGGAACAGTGGGCTCAGATGTACCCATCTCATCTTGGTGAAGGAAGAGGAAAGGCCCTTGAGTGAAGGTTCATCTATATGAACATTTAGTGTGTGGAAAGGTGGGGTGTAAATCTATCACACACTAGTCTGCTGTACACTAACTGTCCATGTGGATCCTGCTGCCATGCATTAAAATTTTCCCAGTGTGCTTTGATCTACTCCCATGTCAAAGCAGGGTAGAGAAAAGTGCACTATAAACTGTTACTGTGTGATAGATTTCCACCCCAGCTTGTTACACAGTAACTGTTTATAGACACAAGCCCTGACAGCATAGTTACGCTGTGGACAGTTTTATTTAAAGTGTGCTCATATTAAAGGCCAGGTATTGGCTCAAACTTCCTTCGGTGCTGTTAGAATTTCCAGTTGCTGACTTCTGGCTGGGGAGGTGGTATATCTGTAACCCAGCGCCCCGGCACTAATTTCTGGGATGGCTCTCATTTGTGATATTAGCATAATGGGAACCCAGTATGGAAGAGATGGCCCGTCCATTTCCAGAATGTCCAACATTGCTTTTAAAGATCTTTACAAATTAAATATCATTGGCCAGAACCTCAGCTGGTGTGAAATGGCATAGTTCCATTAAAGACAATGAAGCTATGCTGATTCACAGAGCTGAGCTACAAGCCCTAAAGCTTTTTCCTTTGACTGTTTACACTTTTACCTAAAGGAGGCTGGAGACTGGTTTCCATCATTGGTCTCCCACTGTAGTGTTGCAAATATCTTCTCTTTTTAGCAAGATGGTTGCAACCAGCTCTAGGTTAATTGTAATTAGAGACATTTTTAAAAAGCACATTTCACTGTGCATTTATGATCTCATATGCTCCTTACTTTGCAAACTTTTAGACTGTCAAGCTGAACAAAATAGGTGTCATTTTTCTTTATTTTGCCAGTGAAAACTAGAATTCTTTGGAATAATAGGTAAGCTGTCCTTGTTATTCATAAACATCTTATTTATGCATCTTCACTGTTGTGATAAATTAACTGGGTTTGTTTTATATTTCCCTACAGTTTACTTTAAATAATCCTTCACAGTGTTTCACTGCAAGACCACATAAGATTCCTTGTTTAATACCCAGAATGCTGAAATGGCATTTTGAGCACAGACTGTAATGCATAACAAGTGTATAATTTCTTATTGGGAATGCTGTGCAAAAACTTGTTTTCCTATCAGCCTCTTCAAAATTTTGCTTAATTCACTAGAACCCCTGTGTATCTACAGGGGTAATTTATAATTAGGGCTGCAGCAAGCAATATTCCAGAAACACATATGTTTGTGGACGAGCCCGTTAGGCAGCACTCCAGATCTGAGCCCCTACATGCCTCCATTTGGCCAACAGCCTTCAAGCTGGGCTCACATTTAAGAAAGGATCATTCTTGGCTCATTTGAAGAAAAGTGGGAAGCTGCCTAAGCTCTGGACCTTGCTGTAAATGAAAAGGGAAAGAAGGGCGTGTGTGTGTGTGAAATTATCAAGTTTAATTGACCAACTTAGATCCTAAGCACTTTGATGCAGGAGTGGTAGCTTATTTTTCTCTTAAGCATCATGCACTTTTATGGCACTATATAAATAATAGTAATGAGGCACTAATCGGAGTCAGTCCGTCACATCCTTGCACTGTGAAGATTACCCCCATGATTCTGATTTTTAAGAGAAGCAGAATGAGCAGGAGAAGGAGGGAGAGGATGAAACAGGAAGCGGGGATTTGCATTTGTGGATGATTCAGCTATCAGGGATGAGGATGGCTTTGCATACTCTCAAACCTGCCACATGCTCCCAGAAGAGACCTGTGAGGTTGCTTGTTACTAATATTATTTTGTGTCTATTTTTACTGCAGAAAAGGGAGGAGGGGGCTGGGATGAGAGAGAGAAAAGATTGGGCATATAAATTATGTCATTTTATTACTAATAATCAAATCAAATTTTCATTGACTTCAATGGACTCTAAATCAGGCCCATAATCGTTAAACTGTCATATTTCCAGAACAGTTCACATCGATTATCTCCAAAGTAGTAATTTTAACTTCTGTTCGTATTTGTTTGGTTTGTTCCAAAGGCTATCCCCGGAAATGTGATATTTCCAAAATCGTCTTTTGATTTTGTCTTGCTGCATTATCTCTCCATCTGCAGCCTGTGCGGACACACATTCTTCATTTCTCCATTACCGTCACTCCAGCTCCACAGGCTTGGAGAGATTTAAAAGAAGAAAAAAAAGTTTGCTGACTGAGAAGATGTTTCCCTAACCCAGAGTTCTGTTTCTAATATCCTTCATTATTCTAAAATTTTAAAGCAGATAGATCTCTAATAGTTCTTGAACTATCCCCATTTTGTGCTGCACATTAAATATTTGAACTTTTTAAAATTCAGAGTTCAGCAGACTGTTCTGTAAAATGGGAACCAAACATTTTCCCATAAATATATTACAGGATCAGAAACACTAAAAAAGTCTTATATGAATCATCCTTTCTCTGACCATGGATTTTTTCCTGGACATATATGTACCAAAATGAAAGGGGTGTGTGTGTGTGTGTATACCTAATGCAGCCTGGTTTTGATTCAGAAGAATACAATT
>NC_066620.1:22454740-22520706 GCF_025201925.1 Gopherus flavomarginatus | reverse complement strand
CCGAATCTATCTCAGCCCATTCAGAGCCTGACTAAAGGTGCACGATTGCTGCAAAGCAGGGGTTTGATGGTCTGATGCTCTTAGGCTGATCTGCATCTGATTAAGACACCATGCAGCCACTGTCCTTCACCCCTTTGTTCCTTTATCCCGTATAATGTAGCATGGCACAGAAATTCATCATTTTAGCTTTTAGATGCAACAGCAAAGGAATTAATATTTCCTTCGTGCATGATGTTCCAGCCTCGTTGGTCATGATATGCAACCAAAAAACCAAAGGGGAAAGGAGAGAGGAACAATGACAATTTTATGCACTATATTAAAATAGGCAGCTAGCAAATGGATCCCAGATGGATCCCAAACAGGAGCCTTTTCTGCTCCTGCCTCTTCAGCCTTCATAGCCAGAGAGAGTGTGTGCTAGTGATACAGAGCCAGGCACCGGGCATGGATATCTCAGAATAGATGCTAGAGATGATCAGCTAAGTAAGAAGAAAAGTGACAAAATAAGAATTTCAGGTTTCACAACTCCTGTTTGTTTTCTGACATTCAAGTACATTGGTGACATACCACATGTTGATGGTGCCATTTTCAGCTAATTACTTGCTGCCATTTTACCATCCTGCTGCAACTTACCCTCTCTTCTGCCATTATTCCCAGAAATTGGCTTGTGCTAATGCATAAGTGGATTCATCCAGATAATTTGGCCCACAATATTCCCTTTTCAAAAGCAACACCAACAAAAGTGTGGGATTGGCCAGTTCAAAAAGATCAAGAACAATATTAAAAATGAATATTATAGGATAGCAACAAGTTTATTTAGAAATATACTTTCTGCTTTTAAATAGAACAGATAGTGCCATTACTTAAGAAAAAAAAACATTCCTTTAAGAAGAAGCTCTCTTTCCAAAGTAGCATACTGCAGGGACCATGTGATGCAGGGACTGCTATGGTAATTAACTTTATTGAATAGTAAATAGTATTGTATAATCTCTTACATGTGGCCAAAGCACAAATATACACTGCTTCTAGGCATCTCCAAAATTAGGAACCAGTGCTGCACTGAGCAGCATAATGTAAATATGAACACTGAATGTCAACAACATATCTGGGGTTTGCTCAAAAAAGCCCACTTTCCTCCACTGTTGGCCTTTGAACCTGCAGATGACTGGAGTGACACGTCCACAGTTTGCCACTCACTGCCAGAATCCCAGTCATCTCCCCAGGTTGTCCACAATGTTCAATGTAAAACAATGAATGTATCACATGGGCACCTAGTTACTCCGGGAGAGAGAGTAAGATACGAAGGGGAAGAAGAAAAAAGCGAACAGGCAATTAAACACTAAAGGCATGAGAACAGGGAAAATTTAAAAAAAAAAAAACAGCAAAAAAGAAATGTGAAATAGGGGAAATACTGGGAATAAAACAAACATGGAGATCAAACAAATGTGCTTCAATCTGAGGCCTGCTCACTCACTGATAGTGGTGACTGGTAAATGTTGACAGTGAGGGGCTGTGTTGAAGGAGGAATCTATTAGACTCAAGTGCTGTCTGAGAGTGTTTTGTGCGACTCCATTAACTCAAATGATTGAATTAATGGTAACATGAGCTAGGTATGTGTATGAGAATTTAGTAACCTAATTCATCTTATGCTTTATTTTGTGGCAGGGAATTTCTGGTATCCAAGCCTACACGTCGCATATCCTGCTGTCCTGGCCAGGGGGATCAAATATATCTCCTCAGGAGCTCATATTGCTTCGTGCAGTGGCATTTTCATCCATTGTGAAATGCCATTCTCCCCACCCCATTGAATTCTTTACTTGCCTAATCCTCATGTCCATGCTGTAAAGCTGCCTATGCCGCACTTACTGTGCCTCCAAGAGAAGAGAATATGCAAGTGTCAGGGCTGTTCCATTCCTACAGGGTTCTAAATGCTACCTCATGATGTTTACAGTCTCCAGCAACCTGGGAAGTGCAAAGTTCCAGCACATTGCCTTACATCCCGTCTGGATATTGCACAAATGTTGGGGAGGAGACAAATGCAACAGGAAAAGCACTCATGTTGGGTAAACAATTATATATCCATCAAATTACTTACTATGCAGCTATTGTAGGTAGCTCCCATGTCCACATCCCCTGCTTCTGTTAACCATAGGCTGAGGAGGTGGTGTTTTGGTTTTGAAAATGAAGCCAACGGGGGTTCAGAGCTGGGTTTCATTTTCTCTGAATCACCAAAGGTTTTTGGGTGGGGAGGGTCTGGTGATATGTGGCACCACTGGAACTGGTCAGTTGGGCACACAGCTAACATGATGCTGCACACAAATGGCACACATTTTTCAAAATGTGTGCAACTACTATACATATTTCACACCCACATGTGCCAACATTTTCAAACCTATGTTTCGCTCTTTAAATCATGTTTAGGCACAACAATATAAGTGGTCTGATTTTCAGGAGTTCTAAGCTCCTGCAAATCCCCTTAAAATGGGTGGGAGGAAAGTTCAGAACTCTTACTCCTTTTGAAAAGCAGGCTGCTTTTATTTTTGTACCTATACATGGGTTTAGGAGCCAGACTTAAACACAGATCCTCAGTCCCTTTCAAAATAAAGCCATTTACATGTAGGTGCCTAAATGTGAATCAGGATGCTCTGTTTATATACTCAGGTTTAAAAATCTTGGCCATGATGGTTTTGGCCAAGATATGCTTTTTATAGTAACTGAATACTGTCTGTGTCATCAGCACCCCTTCCCTCTTTCCCACACTCATCCACACAAATTCAACAAAACATTTTCTTCACCTATTCCTCTTTAATATATCCAGCTCTCAGGGCCAGTTTGGACAGTTAAGAGAGTGCTTCACAAAAGTGAAATCTTGCAAAGAATGGTTGGCTCTTGCAGAGGTGCAGTATATTTGGTGGGAAGGGTCCCTACACGGGACATTACTATTTTTAATTCACCTTGTTAGACAGCACTAAGTGCAACCCTCTGGATATGTCTACACTGCAACAGAAGACTTGCAGCTGGCCCAGGTCAGCTGGCTTGGACTGAGGGGACTGGGACTACAAAATTGCACTGTAGATGTTTGGGCTTGCAGTGGAGCCTGGGGTCTGAAACTGCATGAGGGGAAAGGGTCCCAGACCCCAGGCTCCAGGAATAAGGACTCCTGGAACCCTCAAAGTCCCTGTACAACCTCTGAAGACATTGCAGAGTATGCACCTCACCACAGTGGTTCATCATTCCTGGCTATCCTGGAGGAGTCTGAGGCCACAGCCACATTCCCATTTGGAGAAGCCAGTGTGGCTGTGAAAGCAAGCCAGGAATACTCATGGCATTCCCTGAGAGTGAGCACTGCAATAGCAGCTATTCCTTTCTGCAGAGGTGTAAGGCTGCGGGAGGCCATTGTGCACCTGCCCAAAAAGCCTTCAGTCTCCTTGTTGGCAAAGGCTGACTTGGAGTTGTGTGCTGTGCTATTTCATAGAGACAAGTATCTGTATGGTGGGTGGGGACGATGGTTAAAATTAGAGTTGTGTGAGTCTTGCAGGTTCTCACACTGAACCATCTTCTTTAATTTACAGAGATTGGAAGTGAACCAAACCCTTCAGGTTTTCTTGCACATATTTCTCCCAGCTCTCTCATTAATATTCAGACTCCCAAATGCCATCTGAATCCAGGCATTGGCTTGTGATCCCCTCTCCTCTCAGCTCCAGCCTACCTGCTGTTGCTACTTCATCCTCTGCTCCCTGATGAAGTCCTAGAGGTCTATGCTTTGTCTTCTCTTCCTCCACATGCACCTTAGGAGCGAGGGCACCAACATAGGGAGCTGTGGGCCTGATTCCTATAGAAGGACAGGGGGCAGGTAGGGCCTGGTGTGCTGCCCCCCTCATACTTGTCCAAGTGCTTCTCATCCCCAGTACCTACATAGCCGATGACAGGTGTTGCTTTGGAAAGGGACATGTGTGTGTGCATGTGTGTGTGTGTGAGAAAGAGAGAGAGAGAGCCTTTGAGACAGAAGGGGGAAACAGCACTGGTTGGTTGATAAGGTGAAAAAGAATCCTGTAGGGCTAGGTCAACTGAATGCTTAAATATGACAAATATCAGCTAATAGTAATTGACTTTGACTACTAAATATGTCAATAGCTTTTTTAATTCACATCACTGATCCTTGCTAAAAAGATTCAACTCCATGCTCCTATACATAGAAAATTTCAGATGATTTTGGTTAAAACCTGGCTAAATATTTGAACTCTGACACATTTTCGCAGAACTGAAACTCTGGGGATGTCAATAACCTAGTCCCAGATTTGGACCTTAGCGTCCAAAATATGGGGGTTAGCATGAAAACCTCCAAGCTTAGTTACCAGCTTGGACCCGGTACTGCTGCCACCACCCAAAAAATTAGAGTGTTTTGGGGCACTCTGGTCCCCCCAAAAACCTTCCCTGCGGACCCCAAGACCCAAATCCCTTGAGTCTCACAACAAAGGGAAATAAATCTTTTCCCTTCCCCCCTCCAGGTGCTCCTGGAGAGATACACAGAAGCAACCTCCATGAATCTAAGCAGAGGGAGTCCACCCTCTCTAATTCCAGTCCTGGAAACAAAAGCACTTCCCTCTTCACCCAGAGGGAATGCAAAGTCAGGCTAGTAAATCTAACACACACAGATCTCCCCCTGACTTCTTCCTCCCACCAATTCCCTGGTGAGCTGCAGACTCAATTCCCTGGAGTTCCTCACTAAAGAAAAACTCCAACAGGTCTTAAAAGAAAACTTTATATAAAAAGAAAGAAAAATCCATAAAAATGGTCTCTCTGTATTAAGGTGACACATACAGGGTCATTTGCTTAAAAGAATATTGAATAAACAGCCTTATTCAAAAAGAATACAATTCAAAGCACTCCAGCAACTATAGACATGTAAATACAAAAGAACATATAAATCCCTATCTGATCTTTGGTACTTACAACAGGGAAACAGAAGATTAGAAAGCAGGAAACAGAAATCACTTCTCATCCGAGAGAGCATACAGGCAGAAGACAAAGAACTCAGACACAAACTTCCCTCCACCCAGAGTTGAAAAAATCCTGTTTCCTGATTGGTCCTCTGGTCAGGTGCTTCAGGTTACTTTTTTTTTTCAGGTGAAAGAGACATTAACCCTTAGCTATTTGTTTATGACAGGGGATTGTATGTTTTGCCTCTCAAAAAGCAAGAATTTTAGGGTGCCTAACTCCTTTAAGCTACTTTGAAAATCCCAGCATTAAGGAATAGTCCAAATGCATGTTATATCCTTCTGAAGATACTTTGCAATCATTCTGTGCACTGCATGCAGATATGAAACTGGCAGCATTTGAGTGATTATGATAAAGCTAAGCATATTTTAGTTTAGATGAAGTATAAACACCCAAACTCTATGGAACAATACAGGAACGTGGTCATTAGTTAGTTTGCTCTTGCCCACAGCCTTCTTTCCTATTTTGAAGCAGGAGTTGAGCAGTGGTTAATTTATCTTCATCCACGTGTCCCAGTGCTTTAGGGGGCTGCAGAATCTCTTTCTAGATGATTTTAGTTATGTTAACCTTGAAGTCATGTTTCTGCTGTGCTCTAGATATCTGCTGCCAGAATCAGCACCAACTTTGAGGGCCAAACCTGTCGGTGATGTACCTAATAGTGCGAGTAACATGTTAGGAAATCAGATCAGGCTGGGGGCTTGACTTGCACACTTGGCTGAAGGAAAGGTGGAAGGAGATCAAAAGGAGAGTATAAAATAAAACATATGGTGCCTAGTTGATGGCCTTCTTACACCCTCTTGTTGGATGTTTTTCCTGCTACAACTCAGCTTTTTGATTTGGTGAGGATGTAAATTACATTGGTTTGCACTAACTGACACCAATCCACATTCAGCTACATCAAATCACCCATCGCTGACTTAATCACCATCATTCACAGCACCTCTCTGGCTGGTGATTTCAGATTTGTCTGTTGGTTGCTGCAGCTCACTCTAAGGCCGTGTCTACACTACAAAGTTGCAGCACTGGTGAGGGGGTTACAGCGCTGCAACTTAGGATGTGTACACACCTGCAGGGCATTACCAGCGCTGCAACTCCCTGTTTGCAGCGCTGGCCATACACCCAGTCGTGCCTCGGGTGTAGAGGATCCAGCGCTGGATCACCAGTGCTGGTCATCAGGTGTAGACACTCACCAGCGTTTTTGTTGACCTCCGTGGAATAAGCAGGTATCCCCGCGGTGTGCTCTGGCGTTCCCCGACCCCCCCTCCAAGCAGGTCTCCTTCCCCGCGGTGTGCTCTGGCGTTCCCCGACCCTCCCTCCAAGCAGGTCTCCTTCCCTGCGGTGTGCAACAGCGCTGCAGCATGGCCACATCTAACACCACTTGCAGCGCTGGTTGCTGTAAGTGTGGCCACTCTGCAGCGCTGGCCCTATACAGCTGTACTAATACAGCTGTAACAACCAGCGCTGCAAAATTGTAGATGTAGACATACCCTAAGTTTTTTGGCTGTCTTTGTGGCCCATGATTTATGGCTGGGTGAGGAAATTCAAGACAGTGCTACATGATATTTGGGTACTCAAGCAATAAGACACCTGTCACTCTTCTCTGGAGACACAGCTCTATGTCATCTTTGAATTTTGGGGGCCTGAATCTGTTCTTCAGGCTCTTTTGTAGCCATCTTTAGCTCAGTTGGCTATGTTTTAGTATTAAATTTTAACTGATAGGGATTTAGAAATTGCTCTGGACAGTGTTGTGTTAGCAGGGTTTTGAACTCTGAATAGGAAAGATCAACAATGTGTCTTGTATGCATTTTATCAGAGATGACAGACTACAGCAAGTTACTAGGAGTCTATATTAGGGAGAAATCTTGCATGTAGCTTGGATGGGGATAAGAAAAAATAGAGAAGGATCTGGGGCTATTTTTGTTCTGCAACAAGATCTCTTATGGTCAGTTTATTAAACAGGTCAGCCGGAAAGGACAGCAGCTTAGTGAGTTGTGTTTAGCTGCAAGACATGCCTGGACTAAACAGAAATGTTCATTCCTGCTTGAGCCAGACAATCTCACAACTATCAGCTGTGAGCTACACCATGGACAACTGCTAGCCTCTCCCTGCATTAGGGACATGTTAATACTAGTCTGTTCTGACACCTTTTATCAGCTCCAAAAAGTAGCCTTGTTCTCCTCAGTGTATCATTTCTTCTCTGCTGGGTTTTGATACTGTATGGTTTAAGACATGTGCCTTGAACATACAGCAATTTACTGGAGTCTGTTCACATGCTGACCCCTGGACACTGAAACAGGAGGATGGCAGTGTAGCCTCATAACTTGAATTCCACTCCATGTTTGACTGTCATCAACATGCTTGCCGTAAACGAATTTCATTGTAATGCAGAAGTGGATGCAGCCTCTGGCTGGAGGCAATTCTTGTCTGATTGTATAGGGAAGCCACATTTGAAAACAGAAATCTGTGTTTTGCTGATGACGGGGAGGGACCAGCTAGCTGGCAGGTGATGTGGTGTCTCTCTTTGCAACTTCAGTCAGTCAGTGGAGGAATCAGGCTCCTTCCTTTAGTAGCGTAGCGTCTGTGCACTTGCAGCACTGTCTCCCCTATGGGGCTGGTGACATCTACACTAAACAGAGAGGCTGAATTTGATTGGTATTGTTAACAATGGTGTTACAACACTTTTCAGTTTCCACTGGGCATTATTTGAATGATACAGGTGAGAGCACAACCTTTTTGCTCTCCTGACATGAACAGATTCACTTAAATATGTTTCTTTTCCCTTTCCCCCAACTTTTTTTCAGACTCTCTTGACATGAAATAAACTCTTGCTGTTGTAAAATTGGTGAGCGGAGTCATGAATATATTTCTTGTCCTTGACAGCAAACTGAATAGCTGCTTAACTCTATGAGGGTACTCAGACACCTCGCGTCCCTCTTTGCCTTAACTTTGGAGAAAGTGTTTTGTTTTCAGGCAGAAGGGGAAGAACAGAACTGAGACGTAGAAGAGGAGAGAGGATGACTCCATGGATTCCCTCCTGCTCCTCAGTGCCAAGCCAGTCTGCTACCTCCTTACCTGTGCTGAAGTATCCTATATGAAATGCTGTGCAGAGAAGCAATGAAACAAGTTTCAGATCAAATAAGAACTGACTATTGGAGACTCCTTAGGGGCAGCATTGTCTCCCTTGTGATGAGTTAGATACAGTGTGAACCCTACCCACGACTGTAAATTGGCTCTCTGAGCAGTCCTTTGTGTCACTTTTACCTACCTGCTTTCAGATGTCACCAACAGGAAGCAACCGGAATCTTAACTTAGGGCAGGCCTGCACAACATACGGCCCGCGGGCCGCATGCGGCCTGCAGAGGCTCACTGTGGGGCCCGCGGTGGCATTCAAATGGCTCTGAGCTCCCCCCAGCTGCGGCCGGGATTCAAAAGGCTCTGAGCTGCCCGCAGCGGTGGGGAACCCACAGCCCTTTAAATCTCAGCTGCAGCCGGGATTCAAAAGGCTCTGGGCTGCCCGCAGCGGCTGGGAGCTCAGAGCTCTTTAAATCTCAGCCGGTTCGGATTCAAAAGGCTCTGAGCTGCCCGCAGTGATGAGGAGCCCAGAGCCATTTAAATCTCAGCTGTGGCTGGGATTCATAGGTCTCTGGGCTGCCAGCAGCAGCGGGGAGCCCAGAGCCCTTTAAATCCCAGCCGCAGCCGCAATTCAAAGGGCTCTGAGCTGCTCGCGGCGGTGGGGAGCCCAGAGCCATTTAAATCTCAGCCGCGGACAGGATTCATACGGCTCTGAGTTGCCCGCAGCGGTGGGCAGCCCAGAGCCACTTAAATTTCAGCCGCGGCCGGGATTCATAGGGCTCTGGGCTGCCCGCAGTGATGGGGATCCCAGAGCTCTTTAAATCCCTGCCTCTGCCACGATTCAAAAGGCTCTGAGCTGCAGGCAGCCGCGAGCTCAGAGCTCTTTAAATCTCAGCATCAGCCGGGATTCAAAGGGCTCTGGTCTGCCCACAGCTGCAGAGAGCCCAGAGCCCTTTAAATCTCAGCCGCCAGGGCTGGCTTTAGGCCAATTCAACCAATTCCCCTGAATCAGCCCCCCCCTAAGAGGGCCACATGCCCAAGCCCCAGAACGGTGTACCAGCAAAAGCCAGTGCGCTGTAGCGGGGTGGCCCAGCTTCCCCAGGTAGCAATTTAAAAGGCCTGTGGCTCCCAGGCCCTTTAAATTGCCACTAGAGCACCACTGCTGGAGCCCTGGGGTAGGGCTGTGGGGCTCTGGGGGCTATTTAAAAAGTCAGGGGTTCCTGTCGCTTCTACTGCCTTGGCACTTTAAATAGCCACCGGAGCCCCACCACTTCCCTATGGTTCCTGTGGCTATTTAAAGGGCTGGGGTGGTAGAAGAAGGGGAGCCCTGGGCCCTCTAAATACCCCCAGAGCCTTGGGGTAGCAGGGGGGGGCTCTGGGGCTATTTAAAGGGCCGGAGCTCCAGCTGCCTCTGCCGCCCCGGTCCTTAAATAGTCGCTGAAGCCACACCGCTTCCCCAGGGCTCCCTTGGCTATTTACAGGGCTGGGGCGGTAGAAGCAGGGGAGCCCCGGGCTCTTTAAATAGTCCCCAAAGCCCTGGGGTAGCGGGCTGGTGAGGTCTCCAGATGCCTTTGCTGCCCTGGTCCTTTAAATAGCCCCTGGAGCCCCACCACTTCCCCAGGGCTCCTGCAGCTATTTACAGGGCTGGGGCAGTGGAAGCAGGGGAGCCCCAGGCCCTTTAAATAGCTCCTGAGCCACGGGCTGCTACTGCTACCCTGGTGGGGGAGGCAGGAGGAGGGGGCACTCATCATACAGGATGGGCTGTACCCTCATACCTCCAACAGTTGCCTGCAGCCAACCCCTGCTGCACCTCCTGCCCTGCCTGCACCAGTTCCTGTCTGCAGCCAGCCCTGCACCCGCTGCCCACAGCCAGCCCATCTCCAGCCAGCCCCTCATCCTCTGCCTTGCCTTCAGCCCTGCACCAACCCCTGTCTCCAGCCAGCCCTGCACCCCCTTCCCTGTCTCCAGCCAACCCCTGCCGCACCCCCCTGCCTGAAGCCAGCCTGTCCTGCACTCCTTTGTCTCCAGCCCTGCCAGCCCATGCTGCACCCCCCCTGTGGCCCTGCCTGAAGCCAGCCAGCCCATCCCACATGCCGTCTCCAGCCTGCCCCACACCCCTTGCCCAGCCTGCAGCCAGACCCTACTTCCAGCCACCTCCCCTGCACCTCCAGCCAGCCCCATGTCCACTGGTGCCCTGTAGTTCCCAGGGAAGTAACCCTGCACACCTGCTTCAATGAAGTGGGCAGGGAGCAGCTGGGACGCACATGTGCACCCTAGCACATCCTCAGGGAGTGGCTGAGCTCATTTCTAGTTCAGACACATCTTTTTAAAAAAGAACTTTAGGTAGGGTTAACATACATCTGTACTTTCCCAGACATGTCAGGCTTTTTGGATCTTAAATTGCCATCCAGGAGTAAAATACGGACATATGGTAACCCTATTGGTACAAAAAATACATAATGTGGCAGAACTTTTATAGGGAACCGGTTGCTAAGAAATGAAAGGCTTTTTTTTTACATTTTTTTTTCTTTCAGTCATCCCTGCCGGGGCCCCTCCGAAAATGTTCAAATTGGGCCCCGCACTTCCTAAAGCTGGCCCTGCCAGCTGCGGACGGGATTCAAAGGCTCTGGGTTCCCCACAGCCGTGGGGAGCCCAGAGCCCTTTAAATCTCAGCCGTGGCCGGGATTCAAAGGGCTCTGAGCTGCCCACAGAGATTTTCGGCCGTGGCTGAGATTTAAAGGGCTCAGGGCTCCCCGCCGCCACGGGCAGCCCAGAGCCCTTTGAATCCCGGCGGTGGCTCCAGCGGATGCACTGGGGCTGGCATTTAAAGGGCTCGGGCTCCCCTCGGCAGCAGGAGCTCTGGGCCCTTTAAATCCCTGCCCCAACCCCACAAAGCTCTGGGTTCCTGCAGCCGCTGGAGCCCCGGGCCCTTTAATTTGACCCTGAGGGCTCCCAGCAAGTTCTTCAGCTGGGAGCCCCTGGTTGATTTAAAATCAAGTATCACCTCCTCACCCCCAACCTTCCTTTTTGGCCCGCAGCTGTTTTGGGGGGGCAGCACTGGGAAAGGAGGGTTTGTTTCTGCAGGGCTGGGCGGTGCTGGGGCGGAGTGTTTCCGCTGGGCCGGGGGCGGGGGGTGTTTCCGCAGGGCTGGGGGGATTCGGCCCTCAGCTGTTTTCTTTGGAGTAATGTGGCTCTTGCCGCTTTACGAGTTGTGCAGGCCTGACTTAGGGTATGGCTACACTTGAAATTTCAAAGCGCTGCAGTGTGGTCAGAGCGCCAGCACTGGGAGAGAGCTCTCCCAGCGCTGCACGTAAACCACATCCTCTACGGGTGTAGCTTGCAGCGCTGGGAGCTGTGCTCCCAGTGCTGCAGCACTGATTACACTGAGGCTTTACAGTGCTGTATCTTGCAGCGCTCAGGGAGGTGTTTTTTCACACCCCTGAGCGCGAAAGTTGCAGCGCTGTAAAGTGCCAGTGTAGCCAAGTCTTGAACCAACCCAAGGCTGTTTTGCTGTTTTCAGAAATGCAACTTGGTTTAAATGTTCTCCTTCCCCTACACATTTTGGCTTAGTGGACACATTGAAATTCTGAGAGAATGGATTGTTGCTTTCATGGTATTTCTAATCCATGCAAAATCAGCAAAGAGTGGATATATTTCCTATCTAGTGAGCTTTCCAGTCCTGGAAGATTTGCATAAGTTAGGAGAAGTATCCAACAAGGATCAGGACTTTAGCATGCTACCTGAACAGAACTGCAAGTTTTCTTTAAATTCACCTGGCACAAATTTAGAAAAATATTTCAGAATTGTACTCAGATTAAAACTGCTAAAAATAGCACCAATTTGATTAGTATCTCTGCACAAAAGTCACATTTACAGGGTTAGTCTGTGGACACCCCCACCCTCCCCATGATTATTTATTTATTGCATTATTTGTAAATTAATGTTAGAAGCTGCAGATGAAGCTCCAAACTGCTGAGGCTTCACTCCCACTTCTTCACCTTCAGTTTCGTCCTTGTTCTTGGGCCAAATAAGAGAGGAACCTGAGATCTGTGTATAAAATGCAGGAGCACATATTCCTGGTATTGTGCATACAAATCCAAGTAATTGCAATGCCAGTGTCTAACTTCATGCTGTGATTTGGCTATGCAATTGTGGTAACTATACACACAAATGGCTCACACCATTGCGCAAACTACTTGGGCCTGTTCGGTAAACATTTGTGTGTTTTTTCTGTTTTTGCTTGTACTCCAGTAAGTTAAAAAGTGCTCTCCCTTCTTCTGCCAGATATCGAGGACTTATCCCCTGTTGAATCTCCATAGGCAGGATAAATCACTCCTTGAATAAACAACGTAAGGGACCAATGTTAAAAGGGAAGGCTTTGTGTAGAGAACTGATTGTGTCCTGTGTGTACCAAATCAGACATGTTCTCTCCAGGACCCAGGGACTTCCCAGTGGAATGAGAAAAGACAGCATTTCAGTGCCAGTAATGAGGAAGGCCTGGCAGCATTGCAGAACTGTCCAGTAGGCTCCTAGAGATCAGTAAGCTCAGGTGTCCCCAGGCATGTACACGGCAGCCCTAGTTATCTGGCAGCAAAGATGTCATGTGCATTTCACACTTAGTTTCCGTTCCTATAAAAAACGCTCCTGAATTCAGTATGTCAGTGCAAAAAATTATGCTTGCTTGTATAAGGACTTTATTAAATGGGTCTGTGAAAAATACTGTTTTGTTTGTGTGCTATCACTTATCTCTGCATTCATGATTAAGGATGCAACTTACTGTGTCCTTACATTCAGATTCAGATCTCAAGGAGCTCTTCCTTTTTATTCTGATATATCAGTTTACATCTGTTTTAGTTTTTTGTTGTCATTGCATGTGTATGTCAGTCTAACCCTCTCACTGTTTCCAAACAGAGTACATTTACCTCCCAAAATGATTTGATTTCTGGGGAGCTAGAGACTCCTTTTCTTGAGCTGGAATAGCTGAGAACTGTACAAGAGACTGACTAGCCTGGCTATGTGTATGGTCCCAGTGATAGGCTGGCTTTGTTGCAAAATGACAGCTTTCACAATGACAGCTACTCCTTTAACAAGCAGTCATGCTCAACAGTCATGGCTTGATTGCCAATATTTACCTTGCTTTATTACATTACTGTAAATTTTGGTTGGCTAGCAGAGCCAATGGATGACTCTAACAATCTGGAATCTGAAGGGCGCTGATGAAATTAAACACCACCTTTGCGTGCCATCTGAGCCTCTGGACAGGCAAGTGAAAATAAATGTTCCAAAGGTTGTACTTTATATAGCCATAGACTTGACCTCTAAGTGCCTTAAAAGGGCTCACATACTTAAAGGTGCATTACTAGGCCTTACACTAATTCACTGTGATAGCTAAAGTGCTTTGTGTATACCACAGGAGACCAGAAGCCCTTGAGGATCCTTTAGAGCAGAGCGTTTGGGCAGTTAGCATTATTCAGCTTGAATTTTGTATTTGTAGCCAGTCATGAGTGAAAGTAGGGGTAGACTATTTGCATATTGTTTTGGTATAAAGCTAGAAAAATGCTTCCATATGAGTAAGTCATGTAACTTCGCCCTGTGTATGTTTTTCAGATACCTGAAAAACCTTAAACAAAACAAGCCCCCTTTTTATTTTTTTGCTGAGGTTTTCTTAGGAGGGTTCATCCCTCCTTGTGTTTAAGTTTGCAGGTCTAAGTAAGAATACTTGAGACTGATTTTAATTCTTAACTAGATGGGCATGATTTATTAACTCACATTTGAAGTAACAAGTGCAGTCGGGAAGAATCAGCCGAAAGCTTTAATTACACTGGAAAATATGCAAGGATGTGGCATGTCCCCATCCAGATTTCACAACACATAATTATCATAATTTTTTAATTTTTTTATTTGAAAAATGATGATGGAGAACAGAATCCACTGGCTACCCACTCTACTTCAAAGCAGCATCTAAATCAGATTTGAAACTTTAAATAGATCATTTTCTAACTTGCTTGTTAGTGCCCAGCTATATATATATATATACACACACACACACACACACACACACACACACACACACTCACTGTGAAGGGTCTTGCCTAACCCAGTTATTATTTTTACATCTGAGCCAACTTGCAGTTTCTGTGCCCAGCTCAAAGAAAAAAGATGTTAAACGGTGAGTGTGCACTGGCACGTGAGCTGTGATTAGGTAATTTGGGATCACTCCACAGAAATCACATATGGGCTTTTGGGACTGGGAATTCATTCCTGTACAAACAATGATCAGATGCGGGAGGGAAGATCGGAAAACAAAATCGTAGTTCCTGAAAAGCAAAATTGCACCATTGAACAAGAAGGAAAAAACAAACAAACAAACATCCTTCTTTGCTTATTCTGGAAAAAAAAGAAGAAATTCCAAGACAAAGAAATTTTGTAGCACTTATTGAACCAAAATTAGGTTACATTAACAGATGAGCACCTATAGTTATGACTGAATCCAACTGTGGACATTACCCCTTGTTTTCTGTTATTCGTAACCCTTGAAGTATTTTCCCATAGGCCTGAGACTTTCCGTGCCTGGTATGAGTTCCAAAGTGAATTTTTGCCCTTTTTTTCTTTCATTTTATTTTCATGTTTATTCTATTTTATACCTCTTTAATTCCCCTAATCCTCAGCTATCCTTTTTTTATCTGTATTCCCTCACCCCCCCTCTATCAATTGGGGTTAACTGCCCATTAAACCTGTGTTGAGATTATTATAAAACTGGTGGGTCTCAATGCTAACCTTTGCAAAGTCAAATTGTTATAGCCTGGGGAATTTTTGATCTCCGAGCATAAATAACTCCAAAATATGTGCAAAGTTCAGACCTAGACTTAAAAAAACTCCAGAACTGAGTAAGTCCAGACCTATGGTTGTTTTTTGACCCATTATGAACTAATGGGGTAACAGTGAAATTCTGATTATAATGAAGATTACAGTTCTCAACCCAAGCCTCAAAGTTAAGGGGTTCTGGATTCATTGTTTTGTGGAAGGCCTATTTATAGGTAAAAACTGCTTCAGAGCTCATCTATGGCGTCACTGAGGGAAACAAATGCTTTAGCACTACATAATTCTAGGGGATTGAATTGTGGGCACTTGATACTAGCCACCCAGCATGCAGGATTGTGTGCAGTGTGGGTGTTCTCGTGCACCCACTTTGCAGTGCAGTTTTCAAAATGATAACCAGGAAGAGGGAAATTATTCACTTTCCTGAATACTGTGAAAGTCACTGATAAGTAATAGTTTCATATTCAGGTCTAGAGATGATGGGGTTCTAGAGTGAGGAGCTAATTTGTGCCGCTCGAGCTCTGCCTGGTGATCTGTGAGCTGCCGGGCAATCCTTGAACCTTATGGGAGGAGAAGTTTGTTCCTCTTTCACTTCTCACTCCACACATACACACAACCACATGCACAGTCCCAATGGGGAGGAGACATGAAGAAAGTTGTAGAGGATCTCCTGCTTTAAAATAGGATGTGGTTGTGCAGGATAGACCTAAAACTAATGAAAAGGGATTGAAAGAGACCTCAGCTCAGCCCCACTGCCTTGGCTTGAATAGAGAGGAGAAGATCCTGATGACCCATCCCCTAGGGGGAAGGAGGTGAGAGAGAGGAGAGTCCCAAAGTGGTAGCTGGGTGGCCACCTCCCCAAGACTAGAGAAGAGAGAGAAGGATAAAGGAAAGCAGCTACAGGGCAATCACTGAAAGGATAGTGTATGCTAACCAGTGCACAGTTATGGTTATTTCTTGTTCTAAATATAGGTCATTTCAGAAATCACTGTGTGGTGCTATCAAATGCTAACTTTTTATTGGCAACTACAGTTCTATAGATGGGGTGTAGATGAGCACTTCGTTGCTCGTGGTACAAATTCGCTGGAGACCACTCTTTCACACACCAGTGCCCCTTTTATTTCCCAGTATATTCCCACCACCACATATGTACAGCTATATACTGTTCAATACCAGTCAGGTAGCCCCTTAGGGAGCAGCTTGCTCTTACAGCAGCTGGGAGCAACAGGCCCTCACTCCTCACTTTCCTGTTCCCCCCTCCTACTTTCTTCCTGCTGGCTTTATAGGCCTTCCTCCCGGCAGGCTCACAGGTGATTGCTCTCAGACTCCTTTAATGAGCCACACCCTTCCAGCTCCAGCCAGTTCGCCTTGATGGGAGCTATGCTAGCAGGTTCTGAGCTAACAGAGGCTGGTTCAGTGCCTCTTAAGCCAGCACCCTGTTACATGGAGGTATTTGGGGTAGCAGACACAAAAAGGTGAAGTGACTTACTGAAAGTCACACAGCAGGTCAGATGCAGAGCTAGGACTAGAAGCCACGGGTTAAATTCTCTGCTGGTGTAAACTGACCCAGCTCCATTGAAATCTCTAAAGCTATGCAAATTTATGCCAATGAAGAATTTGGACCTACATCCCCAGCTCCTAGTCCACTGATCTAATCCACTGGAACCAAACTACCTCTCATAAAGCGAGACAGCTCACAGCCAGTTCTCCAGAACTGTACTGCTCTATGAACTTGGATCTCACTATGTGTGTGCCTATACAAAGAGAGCAGATAGTTTCCCACAATGCCCACTGATGTGCAATGTGTTTTGGTGGGCAGACTGGTGTGTGCATTTGAAAGCAATTCATTTACCACTTGGGGGAAAAGGAGATTAACAAACAATAGAAACAAACAAACACTTTTTTCTTCACAAAGTATTTTATTCTGTACTTCTGCTAAATCAAAGTATTTGAAAAGTATATATGAAAATGCAGGCACAAACTCTGAGAATTGAGCTTGAAATCTAAAGTTAGAGGTGTCATTTTACCCAGACGTGACATTCTTGAGTTTCCTTTAAAGCTTTTGGATCTTCTCTCAAACCTGATGAAACTTCGTACCCCAGTACAAATGCAGAAGTACACTTCTGAAGTAAAACATGCTACATCTTCTTCAGATAGCATCGAGACAGTATAGAGAAGGATCCTGTTCACTTTCTTAAACCTTCCTTCAGAAATATATAACTTTTACAGGGCAACAGTGTGGTGTAAAGCCCAGTGTGCTCACAGCACATGTACTTATTGTTCTCATGGTAAATCAGCTTCTTCTTTCAAATGAGAGAGGAAAATAGTGTTGTTTATCTATGCTCCTTCTTGCCAGGACCTCACACGATGGAACATCAAGCCTTCCTTGTACAGCAGAGCAAACCTTGTTAATGATAGCTTCAGTCCATTCAATAGAAGTCTTTTACCTCCTTCTCCTCATCCATACAAGTCAGGATCTATTTTTGTTGCCTGGATGAGAGTAGCATAACAGTCAAGCCAAAATTGGGAGTGGTCAGCCAGACACTCACGCACAGTACCTCGTCAGACATAAAGCAGTGCGTTACTAGAGATCCCTTAGAACTCACAAACAGGCTTCTCACTTTCATGTGACTTGAAAAGAAGAGCTTTTTAAAAGGTTCTCTGAATGTTTATGGCTAAACAAACAAGAGGGTGAGTAGGCTATCCATGTCTGTAAATCCCCCCCTACTCCAGTGCACCAACTGAATAGTTGTAAATAAGGCAAATGGAAGACTGTACTTGAAAATAAAAGAGCAACAGAAAGCTCTCTTCTCTGCCTGGCATGGTTTCTGACTGTGTTTGCTGTCTGACACTGTCACTGTGAATTACAGTACACTGGGTCGTTATTACATATGTGGTGGCACAGACAGCAAGAGCAACATGGGAAATCTTATGTATTTCTTTTTTTGTCACTGAATAAGTGTTGTCCTTTTCTCCGTTGCTTTTAGATCACTATAAGCCCAGCTACAGAAGTTTGGAATTACATTTAAGATGTCTGACTAGCTTAACCCTGCAATGTTACCATGTATGCACCAGACCCATCAGCTGTCTGCTTGAAAAAATGCCACCCACCAACCTCAGTGGATGGGGAGCTTGGTGGGGCTGGAGGCACTGAGACAGCCCCAGTTGAACAGATGAGGAGAATGCACTGAAGGCTCATGGGGGGGACACTCCCCTTCAGATTCTCTAGCCACTCATTGGCGAGAAGTGATTGGTCCCTTGCCCTTCCCTTTCATTAATTTAAACCCTAGCCTGGATGGCACATGGAGTCTCTTTTTGCTCGGTTCCAGCAGCCCCGTGCTCCCCACACCATAATGGTAGCCTCAGAGCTGTATTTTGCAGATGTGGCAGGTCTGACCAATCCCATTTAGGCATCAGGAAATAATTTTTTTTCTTTTCAAATTGACAGAGACCTGGGGAGTTTGTCACCTTTTTCACAGCATCCGGGAGATGTAGTTAAATAGGAATAGGATTTAAGAATTAATTATAGGACTTGGTAAGGATGTTAGTTTGTCACAACATGTGACTGGTTTTCAGTGCCTGGGGTTTTACTGATGGACCTTGTGCTCATACGATAAGGAAAGATCTCGTGGCCTTCATGGGCCAAGGGTCCCCTTTTAGTACATTCTGTCCCCCTTGGGGAAAGTGAGTGGTTGGTAGGACTCAAAATTGAACTGAGGGATAGGCTGAGGAGAATATACTCCAAATTATGGGTTATATAGTAGGAGTCCTGTGATTCCACAGTGGAACTACTTAAAATGCATAATAATAAGAGATGTACCAATATCCTAGAACTGGAAGGGACCTTGAAAGGTCATCAAGTCCAGCCCCCTGCCTTCACTAGCAGGACCAATTTTGCCCCAGATCCCTAAGTGGCCCCCTTAAGGATTGAACTCACAACCCTGGGTTTAGCAGGCCAATACTAGTCTGGGTGACAGGGTGGGTAGTGCCCCTCCCCTGTGTTAAGTTTAATAAAGTTGTGGCCTGCTGCTTAAAACCCATTCCTGTGTTTGTCCTCTCACTCACCGCTGTGCCCGCACTGAGCAGGACAGGACTCCAGACATGTTGGGACAAAGGAACAAAATCCAGCTCGATCTCTGGGGATAATGCAGACTCAGCAAGCAATACAGCTCTTCCATTTTGGAAAAGGAAGAGTTATAAAAGCAGAGAGAATCGCTACTTTAAAAGCTGATGTTGTTATGAGTGTTAGAGTACTTAGTGAAGGATAATGTAATTACTAGAGCAGATAAAGAGAATTGCTAGCACAAAATCATATATTTATCTGGCTCCCTGCTCTGCGGTGTCTGACTACTTCCCAAGTATTTATCCTCATCACACCCCCACAACCCCGGTCATATAAAATATTATTATTCCCATTTTACAGATGGGACACTGAGACCAACGGAGGTTACAATAAAAAGTGCTCAGCGCCAGCAGTTGGGGTTAGATATTCAGAAAAGCTCAGTGTTCCAGGTAATGATCCCCTCTGAAAATCTGGACATAAAAATCCCAAAGGGAGCAGAATGCCTTTTGAAAAGCGAGCCCCTTTGATTTATGTGCTGAAGGCGATCTGCAAATCTGACCCTAATTGTGGGTGCTGAACACTTGAAAAGCCTCTAGAGTGGCACAATTACAAGGACTAGAATGCCAGTCTTCATGCCTCCCAGTTCAGTGCCTAATTACAAGAACAGCCTTCCTCTGACCTGGTCTCTGCCATGTCCCATATACCTAAATTTATTTTATGAGTTAATAAGTGCATTAAACAGCATTTTTGACTTGATACTTATTTTTATCCTTCCCATCTCTCAACCTGAGATTTTCTGTAGTATTTTCTGTCCACAAGGTGTAGAAGAGGAACCATGTGTGGATTCCCTCTGATGAGATTTTTCCATAAGACCTTGTAAGCTGACATTAATTATTTTGACTGCATGCATGTATTCATTACTGCAGACTGCTGTTCAACTGTTTTGGCTTTTTTATAAAGAAAGGTGGAGGAGCGGGATAGGGAATCTTATGCTACATTCAAATATTGTTTCAGAAAGAGCTCAGTGGAATCATGTTCAGTTCTGCAAAGATCTCCAACAACTCAGAAGTCCCTCTGCAAACTGTGGTCAAAGATCAGAGTTGTTTGGTAGTTGTTTCACTGTAAGAAATACATTTAATATTTAGCGGATTATTACTTGGGCACAGATGGGACCCAGCCCTGCTATGTTATTAAAATTAGAAGCTGTCCTGGTGCGTCTTCATTGTGGGGCAGGTTGGATTTAGAAGATTTGAACACATTATCTTCAAAGTTATTTCTGTTGATATGTGAGTTGTTGACCTGCAGCAGGCAGGAGCTCAAATCAGTGCTGTACTTTTCTTTTTCCAACAAAGCCATGGAAATTTGATGGACTTGCTGGGCAATATTAAATCCCAAGCAAAAGCTTTATAAAAGCTACCTCAGAACACTATCAAATTATTAGTATGCTTTCTCATAATACAGATGGCTTCTCATTTTATTGAGAGAGAGACAGAGAGAAAGAGAGATTTTTTCCAGTCCTCTTGGGAATGATTTTATTGGAAGTATCAGAACTGGGAAGATGACTGCATCATTTCTCTGATGCCAGGGGTCAGAATCTTTGACTGGTTTGTAGTAATGTAACGTATAAAAATTCACTCAGCTCTCATTCTCTGCCTTTTATTTAATGTACAATCCAGCTAGAGCCACTTTCATTTTTCATATTACTGTCCCTAACACTGAATGTTTGCCGTTGGTGTTTTAAATATTTCCGATCATGGATCCTGAGACAGGGAAAACCTTAGGAAAATTGCCATTGGCCTAATATGCATGAGTATATAGTTGCCAATAAAACAGCATTTTGTTATTCTACCTGAATAACTGATATTGAATAAACATGTACTGCATCTCTTGTTGGAAGGCATTGTTTGAAATGTGGTTCTGCTTTGTAAAGTGTCTATATAAAATTGGCATCTTCTTACTAGTTCCCTGGGAGTCACATCTGCATACTTTAGTGAGTAAAATAAGTGGTTAATACTTTAACTTCTGGTAATACTAAATAGCAAATACAGCTAAAAGACAGCGGATGTAAAAACTGCAAACAGTTGGCTTCTGATCCTTCTTGTGCATTGCCCTCAACTAGGTTTTTGGAGTTTCAGTAATGGGGCCAATCAGTTGCACCTTTGCAACCTTACTCAAGGCTTAACCCTTTGCAGGGCATAATTTGAAGACAATGATCTAAAGGCGTGAAAAAATATCCAGCACACTCATTCTCCCTGCCATGCGTGGCTGGGGCCTTGGAGTACAAGTCTTTTGCATTGCAATACTAACATATAAAATGTTGACTGCCAAACCAAACTCACAGTGTTGAAATTTGAATTGACATGCTGAAAGAGGGCTGGTTCAAATAGGCTCCGATTTCCTTTAGAACTGTTCACCTAGCCCCACAGTGTGACCATGGTGAAATGTCCACCTTGGTTAATTATAAATAAATGCTAGAAGGCCTGTGTGGAGTTAGTTAGAGGTTCCAATCCAGTTCCTGTGGGTCAAGAGTTATAAAAGCCACCAGTCATTTAATTCAGGGTTGAGGAACATTTGTGAAACAACACAGAGAAGCTTATTGTCCAGGATTGCTCTATGCATGTGACCTCTGTGTCCCAGGCTCCTCATCTTTGTTTGCAAGGAGAAACCAATCCCAACAAGCCATTTGTAAATACCTCAACTTCCCAATTCCCAGTGCTGATCCACTACTCATAACTAGCTCTCTTAACGCATCCTGCCCCGAGTCCCTTTCCCAAACATCCCACTTAAAAAAGGGCAGGTTACTGAAGTCTGCCTGAGTGCCCCAGACATCATAGGGCCCAAGAAAACCAAAGACCAGGACTTATTGTTCTGCTTCAGTCTATGCCTTCTCTATTATGTGAATAAATTTAGTGGTGAGTGTAATCCTACACATTTCCCAAGCAAAAAAACTCACTTAAAATATTATCAACAAATAAATGCTACCAGTATCCTTCTGACATCTGATTTGGTAGCTAATTCACAAATGATTGACTACCCAGTTGTGAGAGCATAGGGAACCTCTGTGAGCAATTGTCAACACTAGAATAGTAGAAAAACCAATTGTTAAGAACTGAAAACAATAGCAAAGAAGAAAGTCCTTGAAGGAACAGGGCAGAGGGTCTACTCTAAGCATGAATTTATGAAAAGGCTTGGCCAAAACAAAAAAAAGATGGCAGCATCATTTCACATATGTGCTCCTCATAGTTGGTTATTATTATTCCAATTTTTGACACTTGAATGAAATGTGGTATAATTGGGCTTCATAGCCACTGCTTCAGGCGACATCAATTGCCTTTTTTAAAAATGATGATGGCATTGATGGAGACTTTTTTTTTCCTTTTTTTTTTTTTTTTGAATTTGCTGTACTCTCAGTGTCACTTGCACAATACATGGAAGGGGCATTGTACTCCTAGGAGTGCCTGCAATGCTTGGGGACCGATCCCATGAAGAAATATGAGATGGAGAAGAAAAGGAAACATACTGTAGGGTGTTACACTACTGCTAGTCCCATTATATTCCTCCCTCTTGTCTCTCTCCAGCCTTTTCTTTCCTGTAGCTCAGACATTTCCCCTCACTTTCCTTTTGTATGCTCTGAGCAGAGAGAATACTGTGTCCTGCCTTTTTTAACTTTGATTCAAGTTTGAATTCTGTCAAGTTTGAAGGACTTGAAGCTGCCAATAAAGGAAAATCATTTCCAAACTGTTCACTTCTACCATAAAAAACACCTTTTGTTTGTTCTTATTTGTGTGCTGCATGTTTGGTTGGTTTTGTTTGATTTTGGAAGTGGGGTTGCAAAAGAGAGACTGAAGCTTGTAAGTTTTAAAGGTTCTCTGGGCAGGAACAGGAAAGATTTGGTCTATGTTTTGCTTTTGTGGTAGGAATTATTTGTTTCAAGGTGAACATGGAAGTTTTCAAAAATAAAGCTGAAAGTGACAAAGAGAATAAGAGAAAAGAATGAACATACCAAGGGGTGAATCTTCAGGGGTCTTTGCGGGAGGCTGAGTTCTGCTCCATGCAGCTGAGAAGGGGGATTAAAAGGTGCTGGAATGTTACCTACTTCTCCCCAATCCAGGGGCTGCTTCTGCCCTGGCACAATTTATAATTGTTGCCCTACCAACCACCTGCTTAACATTTCAGTAGCCCCAAAGGGACTATCCGCTGATCAGATCACCAGAGTACAGCAGCATTCCAGCCACAACCCCACCACCAAGGCCACATAGTTGGCTCTTCACCACCTGAGGATTCCCTTGCTCTAGGCGAATTCCAGCCAGCTGGTTAACCTGTTTATCTAAGCTTTGCACTGTCATTGGGATGGCTGGTGGAACAGGGGACCAGGATTGGCCCTGTATATATAGATTCAATAAAAAAAACCCTGAATCCAAGCACACCCCTTTGCAGCTCTAGCACTATAATAGGCCAGAGTGAAACATTGCCAAAGGATGGAACCATTCAGAGCCCAATCCAGGCATCAGTTCCTCAGGCCTATTACTTCTTCATCTACTTACCAGGCAGATTCTGAGTTCAAGATTCCCTGTTTCCACTGTGACAACTGGTAAGATTGCAAATACCTGAAGCAGAGCTCAAAGCTGCCTGTATGTCTTCAGGTTTCAGAGTAGCAGCTGTGTTAGTCTGTATCTGCAAAAAAGAACAGGAGTACTTGTGGCACCTTAGAGACTAACACATTTATTTCAGCATAAGCTTTCATGGGCTACAGCACATTTCTTCGGATGCCTAGAATGGAACACACAGACAGGAGATATTTATACATACAGATAACATGAAAAGGTGGAAGTACCCATACTAACTGGAAGAGTCAATCAACTGAGATGAGCTATCATCAGCAGGAGAAAAAAAACCTTTGAAGTGATAATTGAGATGACCCATAGAAGGTACTCCTGTTCTTTTTGTATGTCTTCAGCTGTAGCAGGGCAAAGACACAATCCTGAACTCTGATACTGGCAGGTAACAAAGGGGAAACTTTTTTCAAATGCATCACTTTAAAATGGAAACCTCGGTGCCATTTTTAAGTGTAGATGTTTAACTAGTAATGATTTAGGATCTTAAACAATTTTTAAACATTCTTTTAACCAAACCTTTGCAGTTAACCTTTAACAGCTTCCAGTTTATGGAATCTTTTACAAGAAGAGGCAGGAAATCAATAACTCTAAGCAAAGCTAAAGCCACAGCAATAGCATCAGCATGGTCCATATTGTACTGGTGTGCCAGCACTAGCAATCACTTAGAGCAGGCAGGAACCTGGAAGCAAAACAGCTATGTTCTCTCTGGTTTACTTTTGCATTTTAAATTGGTTCACCATTAAGAGAAGGGAGAGTGACGCGCACTGAGTCACTATCAGCTAAGGAAGGAACATAGAGTGAAAGATATTTGTATGCAGAGTATGGCCTAAATCCATTGATTTAAAAGAGATCATTAGTTTGTGTATTGTGAGCAGGATTTAGACCTGTATTTGGTCTTGATGTATTTATATTTGGTCAAGACTTTTGTTGTAGTTTTATAGAATTTAAGGAGCACAAGCCAGAGAGAGACTAAATGTCAGCCTAACCATCTATCCATCTCATCGTCTCTCTCTATGCAAAAAATCCCCATCTTTCAGTACGTTCAGCTCTCCAATGCTTTTGTCTCACATGTTAAAGAGTTGGATGTGAGGTCAGGCACTAACCATTTCATGTGGACAGAGTAAGTCAGTCCAGATCTTCTTCTCTTCCTCCCCTTAATTCCTCTGAATATCCTACTATGGAAACTGCCTCCTTTGTGGCAATGGGGGCTTTCTTTGTAAACAGCACACTGCTCAAATGTGGCAAAAATCAATCTGGGGACTTCCATGGGACTTCTATGAATACGTTAGGTGTATGTGTGGGGATTGATTGTGTTCAATCCTGCATTCTTCTCCCCGTAACCAGCACTGAATCCTTTTTTGATCTTGGGAAAATCACTTTAACCTCTTTAACTCAGTTTCCCCATCTGTAAAAAATGGGCCAATGATATTCATCAGGGTGTTGTGCGAATGAATGAGGTAATGTGTGTAAAATACTTTGAGAGGAAAAGCTCTTCACAGGGTCAACATCATTATTATTTATTATTCTAAGGGACTGATTGCTCTCAGCACACTTCTACCAAAAGATGCACTGAAAGTGGCATAGAAACTAGGTTCCATAGTTTTGTTTGTGTGGTGGTTTGGGGTTTTATTTGGGAGGGGGTGGGTGTGAGTGGGAGGGCAGGGTAGGGGAGAAGATGGTGTTGAATTACGCTTTTAAAGGTGGAACCAGGTACAAGAATCTCCAGGATAACATCCATAATGCAGCATTAACAATATGAACTCAGAGGAAATGCACAGTTGTACTTACTGTGTAAACTATTCCCCCAAACATCATTACGCAGCTCTCTATCCTTTAGGATTTTTTCTGTTTTCTCTCTCTCTCCCTCTCAGCTTTAACAAAACATAAAAGTGAATACAAGAGACAAAGATAGATGCATTATGCTGATATAGGCACAAATATTATGCATAAATGCTTTGCTTGATGCAGGGGCTATGTACCAGGTTTGCTCCAATCTCGCCTTCCAGTTACAGCGACTTTCCATATGGTGCAGCTTGCACTGTACACTCCCTCAGGTTCATGTGAAAACTACTGTGAAAGCAGAGTCATTGATTTTTGTGGGGTTTAGTGCCAGAGCAATTTTTAGATGGTACGAGGCTGATTTCTTTGACTTTCGCTTTTCTGCTCTTGATACTGCTGTGTCAAACTCAACACCTTTCACAACACTATCCTCCTCCTCAGAATAACAAAGCATTCCTCACCTCCTCCTCCTCACTAGCATTGTCAGCATCAGTGGCGGGAGGTGCTACAGGCAGCTGTATTTGTTTTAACAGTGCCAACTTTAGAAAGGAGCTGCTGGGTTCGATGTGTGTGTGTACAGATATATATATATATTATGTGTCTTCTTTTGCAAAGGAGGAACAGTAAGGCTGCAGCCTCTGGACTTTAGACTCCTCATGCTATGCTAGTCATTGTGTTGATACAGAACATACCTCAGATTGCAGACAACTATTTAGATGGAGTTTTTCAAGTCTTCCAAGTAGTCTGTGATAATGGTCTAGGGAGTAAATGTCATAACCTTAGTCCCAGATTTGGACCTTAGTGTCCAAAATATGGGGGTTAGCATGAAAACCTCCAAGCTTAGTTACCAGCTTGGACCTGGTACCTGCTGCCACCACCCAAAAAATTAGAGTGTTTTGGGGCACTCTGGTCCCCTGAAAAACCTTCCCTGGGGACCCCAAGACCCAAATCCCTTGAGTCTCACAACAAAGGGAAATAATCCTTTTTCCCTTCCCCCTCCAGGTGCTCCTGGAGAGATACACAGACACAAGCTCTGTGAAACTACACAGAGTGACTCCCCCTCTCTGTTTCAGTCCTGGAAGCAAAAAGTACTTTCCTCTTCACCCAGAGGGAATGCAAAATCAGGCTAGCAAATCCAACACACACAGATCTCCCCCTAATTTCTTCCTCCCACCAATTCCCTGGTGAGTACAGACTCAATTTCCCTGAAGTAAAGAAAAACTCCAACAGGTCTTAAAAGAAAGCTTTATATAGAAAGAAAGAAAAATACATACAAATGGTCTCTCTGTATTAAGGTGACAAAACACAGGGTCGATTGCTTAAAAGAATATTGAATAAACAGCCTTATTCAAAAAGAATACAAATTAAAGCACTCCAGCACTTATATTCATGCAAATACCAAAGAAAAGAAACCATATAACTTACTATCTGATCTCTTTGTCCTTACACTTAGAAACAGAAGATTAGAAAGCAGAACTACTTCTCCAAAGCTCAGAGAAAGCAGGCAGACAGAAAACAAAGACTCAGACACAAATTCCCTCCACCCAAAGTTGAAAAAATCCGGTTTCCTGATTGGTCCTCTGGTCAGGTGCTTCAGGTGAAAGAGACATTAACCCTTAGCTATCTGTTTATGACACGCCCCCCAAATTGCAGACAGTGGGGAAGCTCACTGGCGGCGATTTCCTTCTAGAACTTGAAAATAAACAGATTAATACAACACATGCACCTTTACATATACTACTAAGTATATAACTAACAGACTTCTACATTTTAAGAACACCTTTTAACTACTGAATTCTGGGAAACTCTCACGGGAGAGTGCATCAGCAACTTTGTTAGAAGCTCCTGTGATGTGTTGAATTTCAAAATCAAAATCTTGGAGAGCTAAACTCCAACGAAGAAGTTTCTTGTTGTTCCCCTTGGCAGTATGAAGCCACTTTAGTGCAGCATGGTCAGTTTGTAGTTGAACCGCCGTCCCCAAACATATGGGCGTAGCTTTTCCAGGGCGTACACAATGGCATAGCATTCCTTTTCACTGACTGACCAGTGACTTTCCCTCTCAGACAGTTTCTTGCTGAGAAACACGACAGGATGGAAGTTGTGATCTGTTGCTTCCTGCATGAGCACTGCTCCTATACCACGCTCAGATGCATCTGTGGTTACTAGGAATGGCTTGTCAAAGTCCGGGGCCCTGAGCACAGGGTCAGACATGAGCGTTGCCTTAAGTTGGGTAAAGGCCTTTTGACACTCATCAGTCCACTTAACTGCATTTGGCTGGGTCTTTTTGGTCAGGTCGGTCAGTGGGGCAGCGATTTGGCTGTAGTGTGGTACAAATCGCCTGTAGTATCCGGCCAAGCCTAAGAAGGATTGGACCTGCTTCTTGGACCGTGGGACAGGCCACTTTTGGATAGCATCCACCTTGGCCTGTAGGGGGTTTATGGTTCCTCGACCCACCTGGTGCCCCAGGTAAGTCACTCTGTTTTGGCCTATTTGACACTTTTTGGCCTTAACAGTTAGTCCTGCCTGCCTGATGCGCTCAAAGACCTTTTCCAGGTGTAGTAGGTGTTCGGGCCAGGAGTCTGAAAAAATGGCCACATCATCGAGGTAGGCAACTGCAAATTCTCCCAGTCCAGCTAGTAGACCATCTACCAGCCTCTGGAAGGTGGCGGGTGCATTTCGAAGGCCGAAAGGAAGGACATTGAATTCATACACCCCCGCATGGGTGACGAATGCTGACCTCTCCTTGGCAGGTTCATCTAGCGGTACTTGCCAGTACCCCTTGGTTAAGTCTATTGTAGAGATGAACTGGGCACGTCCCAACTTCTCCAATAGCTCATCGGTGCGTGGCATTGGATAGTTGTCCGGACGAGTTACCGCATTTAGCTTACGGTAGTCCACGCAAAAGCGTATTTCCCCATCTGGTTTGGGTACCAGAACCACTGGAGATGCCCATGCACTGGTAGATGAGCGGATTATACCCATCTGTAGCATGTTCTGGATCTCCCGTTCTATAGCAGCTTGGGCATGAGGAGACACCCGGTAGGGTGGGGTTCTGATTGGGTGAGCATTACCTGTATCAATGGAGTGGTATGCCCGTTCAGTCCGTCCTGGGGTGGCTGAGAACAATGGGGCGAAGCTAGTGCACAGCTCCTTGATTTGTCGCCGCTGCAGACGTTCCAGGGTGGTTGAGAGGTTCACCTCTTCCACGCCACCGTCTTTTTTCCCGTCGTAGTAGACACCGTCAGGCCACTCAGCATCATCTCCCTGGACTGTAAACTGACAAACCTGTAAGTCTCTGGAATAGAAAGGCTTGAGAGAATTAACATGGTACACTTTAGGCTTTAGTGAGGAATTGGGAAATGCTATGAGGTAGTTTACAGCTCCCAGGCGCTCTTGGACCGTGAATGGCCCTTCCCATGATGCTTCCATCTTATGGGCCTGTTGCGCCTTCAAGACCATAACCTGGTCTCCTACCTTGAAGGAACGTTCTCTGGCATGTCTGTCATACCAGGCCTTTTGCTCTTCTTGAGCATCCTTTAGGTTCTCTCTAGCAAGGGCTAAAGAGTGTCGGAGGGTGCTTTGTAGGTTGCTTACAAAGTCCAGAATGTTAGTTCCTGGAGAAGGCGTAAACCCCTCCCATTGCTGCTTCACCAACTGTAATGGCCCCTTAACCTCGTGACCATACACAAGTTCAAATGGTGAAAACCCTAAACTGGGATGTGGTACAGCCCTGTAGGCAAACAGCAACTGCTGCAACACTAGGTCCCAATTATTGGAGAATTCGTTGATGAATTTTCGTATCATGGCCCCCAAAGTTCCATTGAACCTTTCCACCAGGCCATTGGTTTGATGGTGGTACGGGGTGGCAACCAAGTGATTCACCCCATGAGTTTCCCACAGTTTTTCCATGGTCCCTGCCAGGAAATTAGACCCTGAATCTGTAAGGATGTCGGAGGGCCAACCTACCCTGGCAAAGATGTCTGTTAGGGCCAGGCACACAGTGTTAGCCCTGGTGTTGCCTAGAGCTACTGCTTCCGGCCATCGGGTAGCAAAGTCCACTAAAGTCAGTACGTACTGCTTTCCTCTGGGCGTCTTTTTTGGGAAAGGGCCCAGAATATCCACAGCTACTCGCTGAAATGGGACCTCAATTATGGGGAGTGGCTGGAGAGGGGCCTTGACCTGGTCTTGAGGCTTTCCCACTCTTTGGCGTACCTCCACAAGACCGGACATACTTGGCAACGTCCTTGCCCATCCCCTCCCAGTGGAAGGACTTCCCCAACCGGTCCTTGGTTCTGTTCACCCCAGCATGGCCACTGGGATGATCATGGGCTAAGCTTAAGAGCTTCCCCCGGTACTTAGTTGGAACCACCAACTGTTTTTGCGGCTGCCATTCTTCCCGGTGTCCACCAGAAAGAATTTCCTTGTATAAAAGTCCTTGGTCTGTAACAAACCGGGATCGATTAGAAGAGCTGAGAGGCGGTGGGGTGCTCCGTGCCGCCCGCCCAAGCTTTCTGAAGGCTGTCATCCGCTTCCTGCTCAGCCTGGAACTGTTCCCTTGAGGCTGGGTCACCAGTTCTTCCTGAGACTGTGGACTTGGGCTTGGTCACTCTGGAAGCGATGTAGGTGATGGGTTGTTTCCGTTGCTGGTGAACCGCTCTCCGCTGGTGCACCTGAGGGTATTTCAGGCTCTGGCTGAGCCTTTTGGGTATGGCTGTCTTTTGCTTCTGCCAGTTCTGGCTCGCTGGCGCCCTCTGGCGTTGAGTTTGACGATGTGGTTGCACTTGCTGGTGCTGGTTGCTGTTCCAGTTCCGGGCCTGGGACTGGAGGTGCTGTGGCTGTTTCAGTGGTTGGCATGGAATCTGGGTCCACTACCTCTGTCTGGGTCTCTGGTAACCCAGACGGGGCGTCTGTGGACGGTTCAGGAACAGGAATGGGTCTGGAAGCTTGCCTGGTTTGGCTACGTGTAACCATTTCCCACTCTCTTGGCCTGCCTCACCTGGTTGGCCAGGTCTTCCCCAGTAGCATGGGGATAGGATAATTGTCATAGACTGCAAAAGTTCCACATTCCTGACCAGCCTTTGTACTGGACAGGCAGTTGAGCTGTAGGCAAGTCTACAGCTTGTGACATGAAGGGGTAAATTGTAACTTTGGCCTTTGGGTTGATGAATTTGGGGTCAACGAAGGATTGGTGGATAGCTGACACTTGTGCCCCCGTGTCTCTCCACGCAGTAAACCTTCTTCCGCCCACTCTCAAATTTTCCCTTCGCTCCAAGGGTATTTGAGAGGCAATCGGGCCTGGGGATCTTTGGTGTGATGGTGGTGTAATGAATTGCACTCGCATGGTGTTCTTGGGACAGTTGCCTTGATATGTCCCAGTTCATTACACTTAAAGCATCTTCCATCTGATGGGTCACTGGGCCGAGGTGAGTTACTGGAGACTGGTGAGGTGGAAGAGTAGGGTGTCTGTGGCTTTTACTTGGGTGGTATGTGGGGTCTTTGGCTGTCCTCGGTTGTAGGGTTTGTGGTCTGTGTGCCCCCTGGGGTAATCGTTCCCCTTGACAGTAGCTTTTTTGCTTTCTGCCAGTTCCATCCATTTGGCTCCAATCTCCCCACCTCAGCGAGATCTTTGGGTTTTCCATCTTGTATGTACCGTGTGATGTCTTCAGGAACACCATCCAAGAACTGCTCCATTTGTATGAGGAGGTGCAGTTCTTCCAAGGTTTGAACGTTGTTTCCTGTTATCCAGGCCTCATAGTTTTTTGCAATGTAGTAGGCGTGTTTGGGAAATGACACCTCTGGTTTCCACTTTTGGGTTCTGAAGCGCCGACGGGCATGATCTGGGGTTATCCCCATTCTGTATCTGGCCTTGGTTTGAAAAAGTTTATAGTTATTCATTTGCTGCTTAGGCATTTCAGCTGCCACCTCTGCTAAAGGTCCACTGAGCTGTGACCTCAATTCTACCATGTACTGGTCTTCGGGGATGCTGTACCCAAGACAGGCTCTTTCAAAATTTTTCAAGAAGGCCTCGGTGTCATCACCTGCCTTGTAGGTGGGAAATTTCCTGTGCTGTGGAGCAATAATTGGCGCCGGGTTGTTAGGGTTGGCTGGCACATGCAGCCCAGCTTTTGCCAACTCCAGTTCATGTTTTCTCTGTTTTTCCTTCTCTTCATTCTCTTTTTGGTGTTTTTCCATTTCTTTTTGGTGTTTTTCCATGTCTCGGCGGTGGGCCAACTCTTCTTCTGCTTGTTTCCTTCGGTAGGCCACCTCTTCTTCTTCTAGTTTTCTTTTGTGTGCTGCCTCTTTGGCTGCCTGTTCTCTTTGGTAGGCTGCCTCTCTGATCTGTTCTTCTCTTTCTTTCATCTCCATCTCTTTTTGTTTTATTTCCAGTTGTCGCCTGTGTTCAGCTTCTCTGAAATGCTCCTCGGCCTCAATTTTTTGCCTTAGAAGTCATGATTCCTGTTTTCTTGTGTTGGGGTGCCCTCCGGTGTTTATCTTCTGAACTGCAGGTTCTCTGTTGCCTCCTGAAGTCTGCCTAGCAACAGTGCCTTTAGCTAATCTTCAATGTTAAGTAAACCTGAAAAACCACTTTATTTGCATGCATATAGTGCTGGTATGACTCTCAATGGGAGTGCTATTGTGTGACAAAAGACTCTTAATAGCACCTTAATGGCTTCTTGCTTAAACATGCAAGCCACAAACTGCCAGAGAGAGCAGAAAAAAAAAATTCTCTCTGGTTCCCTTTTAAAACCAAACTGTTTCTCTCTGCTAAAAAGCCCTTAGCAGAGAAAAGAAAAATATAATATTCCTACTGGCTTCTGGATTCTGTCTATCCTCCCACCACTGCCACTCATATCATAACCTTAGTCCCAGATTTGGACCCTTAGCGTCCAAAATATGGGGGTTAGCATGAAAACCTCCAAGCTTAGCTACCAGCTTGGACCTGGTACTTGCTGCCACCACCCAAAAAATTAGAGTGTTTTGGGGGCACTCTGGTCCCCCTGAAAAACCTTCCCTGGGGACCCCAAGACCCAAATCCCTTGAGTCTCACAACAAAGGGAAATAATCCTTTTTTCCCTTCCCCCCTCCAGGTGCTCCTGGAGAGATACACAGACACAAGCTCTGTGAAACTACACAGAGTGACTCCCCCTCTCTGTTCCCAGTCCTGGAAACAAAAAGTACTTTCCTCTTCACCCAGAGGGAATGCAAAATCAGGCTAGCGATTTCAACACACACAGATCTCCCCTGATTTCTTCCTCCCACCAATTCCCTGGTGAGTACAGACTCAATTTCCCTGAAGTAAAGAAAACTCCAACAGGTCTTAAAAGAAAGCTTTATATAAAAAGAAAGAAAAATACATACAAATGGTCTCTCTGTATTAAGGTGATAAAATACAGGGTCGATTGCTTAAAAGAATATTGAATAAACAGCCTTATTCAAAAGAATACAAATCAAAGCACTCCAGCATTTATATTCATGCAAATACCAAAGAAAAGAAACCATATAACCTTACTATCTGATCTCTTTGTCCTTACACTTAGAAACAGAAGACTAGAAAGTAGAAACTACTTCTCCAAAGCTCAGAGAAAGCAGGCAGACAGACAAAAGACTCAGACACAAACTTCCCTCCACCCAGAGTTGAAAAAATCCTGTTTCCTGATTGGTCCTCTGGTCAGGTGCTTCAGGTGAAAGAGACATTAACCCTTAGCTATCTGTTTATGACAGAAGGTAACAAGTCAGGCCTAGAAATTGCAAGCCACTCTGTTTGCACAGAAGGAAAGCAAGCAATTTCACAGGTGTAGATATTAGGGAACCAGAGGCAGCAGTTACTTCTAGGCTCTGAGCCAGGACCCACACACTAAGAATTAAGATCTATGCTGAATTTCTGGCTGTCTAAAATAGTTTGTTTTGTTGTAAATAGAGCTTCCTGAAGAATAACGAGTTAATGAGGAACACAGGTGGCATGAAGTGCTGTGGTGGTAAGTGGATGGGATCTTTTTCATCTTCCACTGGCTATGTCCATAGTCGTCCTTTTCCCTCTATAATTTCTCACGATTGCTACTATTGCTGCTCTAAGCAGGATTAGATGAACAGCACCTTGCCTACATTACACTAATGAAGCTACACTACTGGTAGCAATAGCAGGAAATCTGAAGGGGAAAGAAAAGCTAATTTAGTCACAGCTTCAGGTTAATTAAAAGCACCTTGACATTCAATAATCGTGAAGTCCAAATCTTGCAAGGTCTCGCTGTCTCTTGCAAGATCTCCATCCTCGGCTGTAGTGTTAGGGTAACATTTGCTCTCATGAGAATAATCCTTTCTTGGGTCATGACTGAACAAAGGACCACAACACAAGCCCCCTTCTAGCTATGGAGCTGACCCAGACACAAAGCTAGAGATGGGTTTGGGTGTCTGGGGGTCCTCTGTCCCTCTTGAAGACTTTGGGGTTCAGATTTGATGTGGTTCTTCTTTTCTATACCTGTATCAAATTCAGAGATTTGAAGAACCGGGCTTCAGTCCACATATTCTAAACTCCATGTCCAAACCCATTTAAATTACCGTATGTACTCGTTCATAAGCCAAATATTGTTGGTAAAAAAGTGATGCATCAAAGAGTGAGGGTCGGCTTATAAATGGGTCTAGACCAAAACTTGATGATTTTAAACTCTATGGAATCATTGAATATCTAATACATTGTCGTTTTGTTTGCCTGGAGCATCTACAGGCACAGAGCCCCTCAGCTCCCTGTGGCCACAGTTTGCCGTTCCCAGCCAATGGCAGCTGCGGGAAGTGGTGCGCCTGTTGGCTGGGAATGGCAGACTGCGGCCACAGAGAGCTGAGGGGCTCTGTGCCTGCAGACGCTCCAGGTAAACAAAACGTCCAAGCCCCCTAGCGGCTTACCCTAACGGGCCAGGAGCCAAAGTTTGCTAACTCCTGAAATATAGGGTCCGCTTATGAAAGGGTCATACATTTTTTGCTGTTTTTACCTAACCTTTTTTGAGGGTCGGCTTATAAATGAACGGGCTAATGAACAAGTATATACGGTAAACCCAATTTATCTTTGTCTATGCTGTCCAGCCAAACAGGGTTTAACCAGAGTTAATCTGCACAGGCTTTAAACTATATATTTTAAATGTGCTAAGCAAATCTGGGACCCAACACCTGCTTGCAATTCCCTTTATAAAGAGGAAATTGAAGGGGAAACTAGTTGCCATTCCTTGAGTTCCTGCAGTTTAGGGCCTACAACAGAGAGCATGCCACAGTCAATCTGTAACTCACTCTCTTTTGTTGCGAGGAGATATTTCTTTATGCTGTTGAATTTCAATATGTTAGTGATGATTGAGATGTTAAACACTGGTCAGGAAATGCAATTGTTTCCCTCACTACTTGTAACACCTCTTCCTTGAGCATAGTAAGTGTGATGGGTTAGATCACAGAAACCCCTTTGGGAACTGCCAAATGATGTGCCAAGACTACTACTGCCCTTGCTTTCCCTGCCAGCTCAGGACCCCAGCACCTGTTCTGCTGAGCCAGACATGCCAGTCTGCTCCAACACAGACCCAGGGTCTGAACCACGTGCCCCAAAGCTGCAGACTTAACCTGAAAGCAGCTTACAGAAATGTTCCTGTCTTTAACGCTCAGATGCCCAAGTCCCAATGGGATCTAAACCCCAAATAAATCCGTCTTACCCCATATAAAGCTTATACAGGGTAAACTCATAAATTGTTCACCCTCTATAACACTGACAGAGGTATGGACAGTTGTTGGCACCCCCAGGTATTAATACGTACTCTGAGTTAATTAACAATTAAAAAGTGATTTTATTAAATACAGAAAGTAGGATTTAAGTGGTTCCAGGTAGTAGCAGACAAAACAAAGTGAATTACTAAGTGAAATAAAATAAAACATGCAAATCTAAGCCTAATACAGTAATGCAATTGAGTACAGATAAAATCTCACCCTGAGAGATGTTTCTTTCACAGACTGGATGCCTTCCTAGTCTGGGAACAATCCTTTCCCCTGATACAGCCCTTGTTCCAACTCAGGTGGTAGCTAGGGGATTCCTCATGATGGCTGCTCCTTTTGTTCTGTTCCACCCCTTCATATATCTTTTGCATAAGGCGGGAATCCTTTGTCCCTCTCTTGGTTCCCACCCCCTCCTCAATGGAAAAGCACCATGTTAAAGATGGATTCCAGTTCAGGTGACATGATCACATGTCACTGTAAGACTTCATTACCCACTTGTCAGCACACAGGGAGATTTACAAGTAAAACAGAGCCATCTGCAGACAATTGTCCTGATTAATGGGAGTCATCAGATTCCAAACCACCATTAATGGCCCACACTTTGCATAATTACAATAGGCCCTCAGAGTTATATTTCATATTTCTAGTTTCAGATACAAGAGTGATACATTTATACAAATAGGATGACCACACTCAGTAGATTATAAGCTTTGTAATGATACCTTACAAGAGACCTTTTGAATGAAGCATATTCCAGTTACATTATATTTAAACTCATTAGCATCATTTCAGAAAATCATATAGAGCGCAACGTCACAGTAAGTACTTTGCACAGGTATTAAAATGTGCATTTAAGAGAATATCATGTACTACAGTATATATAGGTGAGTGTTTGCATGTGAATTCATGTGTCCTTCAGAGTGTGCAAAATTATAAATTGGATGGTTGGAAGTGGCCCCATGAGACGGCTTCAGTGTGCCTGGTGGCCGGAAATGCCACCGAAAGTGTCAGAGACCGTAAATGAATTTGGAAGAGAACTGTACTGAAGCTCCCTCCGTGAAGACAAACCTTTGAAAGTGGTGACTTTCAGCTGTCTGTTTCAAATTTCACAATCTCTTTACATGGGCAGTGCCTTCTAGGCCCCAGAGTGCACACAAATTGAGGTTACCTCTTCCAAAAGAGTAAATAAGTGGGGAAATATGATGGGGTGACTATCCCATACTCACCCTGCAGGGTTTAATGCCAGGGCCGCCCAGAGGATTCCGGGGGCCTGGGGCCATCGGCGGCAGGCGGCTCCGGTGGACCTCCCGCAGGCGTGCCTGCGGAGGGTCCGCTGGTCCCGCGGCTCCGGTGGAGCAGCCGCAGGCACGCCTGCGGGAGGTCCACCGGAGCCGCGGGACCAGCGGACCCTCCGCAGCCATGCCTGCGGGAGGTCCACCGGAGCCGTGGGACCAGCAAGCAGCAGAGGGCCCCCCACGCGGCGAAATGTCTAGAGCCGGCCCTGTTCGGCGGTGTGGGGGCCCTTCTGTTCTGGGACCCGCCGCTGAAGTGCCCCGAAGACCCGCGGCGGGGGCCCCCCGCCGGCGAATTACCGCCAAAGCGGGACCCGCCACTGAAATGCAGCCCGCTCTTCGGCGGTAATTCGGTGGCGGGGGTCCCCGCCGCGGGTCTTTGGGGCACTTCGGCGGCGGGTCCCTGAACGGAAGGGCCCCCCCGATGCCGAATTACCGCCGAAGACTGGGTTGCACTTCGGCGGCAGGTCCCGCTTCGGCGGTAATGCGATGGCGGGGGTCCTTCTGCCCCGGAGCGGAAGGACTCCCCCGCCAGCGAAGACCGGGAGCGGAAGAAGCTCCGGGGCCCGGCCCCGCAAGAGTTTTTCGGGGGCCCCGGAAAAACTCTCGTGGGGGCCCCTGCGGAGCCCGGGGCCTGGAGCAAATTGCCCCTCTTTCCCCCCCCGCTGGGTGGCCCTGTTTAATGCAGGCCATATGAGCCAATTAACCCATTAGGCAGCTGATTAAGGAGGCTCAGCTGGGCAGGAATAGGTGGGGCTGGTAAAGTCCAGGAACTGAAAGCAGAAGGGGCTGCTGGGAAAAGACAGACCCTTCCAGGAGAAAGGGAGCAGTGAGTGGAGACTACAGAGTGAAGTCACTCTGAAGGAGGCGGCTTTGGGAACAGGCAGGCCCAGGAACAAAAAAAGGGACCTAGTGGTAGAAAGAAGCCCAATGATAGAGCAGTGAGGCCAGAGAGAGAAGGCCCAGACTGCTTAGCTGAGGGTTCCTGGGCTGGAACCCGGAGAAGAGGACTGCCTAGGACTATTGAGGAGCTAAACTCCCTCAGAGGGGGGGGAACACAGACCATGGCTTGGCCCTCCAGCTGTGTCATTAAGAGGATGCTGTGGTTCCTGAGGCTGCAGAAGGAGCTGCAGATGGACAGAGTGACAGTGTGCAAACCATGGACCAGGGAATGGAGATGTTGGCCTCGAGCTAATCCCAAGAGTACCAGGAGGAGGCGCCAGTCCGGGGGTGAGTGGTGCACCTCATGACAGGAAGTAAAAGGAGAAGTCCAACCATGTGCAAGAATCAAGTTAATATCAACCTTTAACTGGCTTGTTGTTAGGAGTAGAGTGTATTGTACTTGTGTAGTAGATGGAGCTCCCTTTCCATTGTACAGCCACTGCTATGAATTTCATTGATGTTTAGCAATTATTTTTAAACACAATTTCTCAGCTGGAAGTTTTACTGAGTTTCCCTTTGGGCTCAGAGAACAAGCATGAGATACTTTAGCTCAAAGGAGGACTTCCTTCAGCTATTCTGAATGCCTGAGAACATGTGAATTCATGTGTGCTGGGGATCTGTGTCCTTCAGAGTGTGCAAAATTACAGAGTGAATTTGTAATGAAAGTGCCTCCTCAACCATGCAAAAATTAGTGGTGCTATAGGAGCATTATAATTTAATCTTCACATATTCCTTGATGCTGGATCTTGTTTCCTCCTTTGGTCTGGCAGAACCTGTGTGTTGAGCATCCCCTCCCAGCATGTTGTAGGGCTACCAATTCATGGAGGTCTATAATTCATCATTCTCTGCAGCTTCCAAAAATCTTCATTCACTAGTCAAATACTTTGTTTTCTGCAGCTGCATAAAACATTTCTGAAATGAACTGTGATATGAACTGGAGCTGTAAGTGTGCGCTTCTGTAACCTCAGCATGGGAAAGTCTCTCTTGACATTCTTGCTGTGCCTTAAGTAGTACATTTGATGCCCCGACATGTGGGCCCCCTGCTTGCCTATGTATATGTCAATGACACCCAACTCATCTAATTAAAAACTGGTCGACCACCTTATATCCACTATCAAAGGTTCAGATAGTCAGCCTGGCTAATGTTGCAAGTGTTCTGGGTTCTGTGATAAATCTCTCTACTGTGCCAGCAATGCTGTATTATGTGACAGAAGAGAACTGTACTGAAGCTCCCTCCATAAAGACAAACCTTTGAAAGTGGTGCCTTAAAACTATGAGTTCGGGGGGCATTAAATTTAGGTGCCCAAGTTTAAAAAAAACTTTGGTGTGGATCTATAGGTGAATGCGCTAAATGTTTCTGGAAGAAAATGATGGAATTCTATAGATTTCAGACAGGACACAGCAGGAATAGAATACGATTCCTCCGCATAGATAGAATAGGGCTTTAATTTGGCAAATTGAGTTGACAGTGTGACTTAACTTCCATCTAATGTTAGCACTGCTATGAACTGAAGAGGAATTACTTGTTTAATTAAAAATTAAAAATTAACGCATAAAAACTGATGGAAAACAGAGACTCTACTTGGTTATCTGCTGCAGCAATAAGGGGAGGAACATATTTCTGGGGTGTCTTTTTATTTCAGAAATGGAGTGTTTAGAAACCTACTTCATTTATGGGACTTTTAACAGGACAGTAAAATTGTTAGATTAAATGCAGGCGACTTAATAGGATGTCCAAATTTTGGGCATTGATGCATGCACAGTAATTGTCAACTTAAAATGAGCATTTCTGTAGCTATATGTGAATTTCATTGTCCAAATGCCAGATTCAGCCATCCCATTAAAGTGCCCACATTTAAAAACTGGGCTCTGTATTTTAATCTTTTCTCATCTCTCTTGGGTCCAGATTTAGTAAATACAGTGCTCCGCCCACTTAAATGTTTGAGCAAGACCCAGAAAATACATAATTATGGGCTTGCCCAGCCTTGCCAGGTTGAAGTTTTGTTGAACCTGAATTTCCATGAGTGAAAAAAAATATATTTTGATCATATTTACACCATTAAAAGCTAAGTGGAAATTAGGCCAGTGAAGAACAAAGTATATTTGCATTAATGAGACTTTACTGTAGGAATCTATTTATAAAACATCTATGAAAAATGTGTTTAAAAAGTTGACCTCACTTTTCCAAATGCCTTATGATGTGATACTTCTTTTTTCCAAAGAGCAGCACTGGAAATACTACATAGAAAACATTCAGTCTTGTATTACTCAGGGTTTTTTTTTTTCCAGAATGGCCAGAAAGGAAATATTGGGTGATAGGAACAGCAAATGAGCATTGATGGCTGAACTGCCTGCATGAGGATAAAATATCAAATGCAAGTGCTGAAGGATAAAGCAGTGGTTCTCAACCAGGGGTTCAGGGTCCCCTGGGGGGCCACAAACAGGTTTCAGGGAGGCTGCCAGGCAAGGCCAGCATTGGACTCGCTGGGGCCCAGAGCTGAAGTCCAGGGCCTTGAGCCCTGCCACCCAGGGCTGAAGCCAAAGCCTAAGCAATGTAGCTTTGTTGGGGGCCCTGTGGCGTGGGGCCCCAGGCAGTTGGCCTATTTGCGACCCCCTAATGCCAGCCCTGGCTGTATATGCAGAAAACCAGTTTTTATGGCATACCTGGGCTGTAGAGTTTTTATAGCATGTTGGGGGGAGGGGCTCAGAAAATGGTTGAGAACTCCTGGGCTATAGTGTCCTCTATTCAGTGCACTAGAGGTGAATCCATGGGTTTCCACTTACCCTTCTGAGTGTCCTGTATAGGAGTTTCTGGGTAGAGCCACTGGATCTATGTAATCACAAATCCAGTGGTCCCATCCCTAATCTGTTCCATTGGCTTGTGGCTGGTATGGCACAACCTTCACAGTGCACAGAGTCTGGAGGAACCCCCATTCAGCCATTCCACCTGCACTACTGCATGCTTTTACAGGGCTATCACGGGGGCTTCTACAGGCCCTCCACAAAGCTGTTCATTTACCTGAAGTGCATTGCCCACAGAACAAAATGTAGACATGGAGGGCACACCCATGCTTCCCGGGCTTATGGACTGGGGCCTAGATCCACAAAGGGACTTAGCCATTGTGATGCTGAGCATTATAGAGCCTAACTTTCAGGTGCCTAGAAAATCATGGAACAACACTGTGATTGACAAAGCTGGAGTTAGGTGCTTAGGATCCTATACAATGAATAGGGGGAGAGAGGCACTTTAGACTGCGAGCCACAAAGCCAGCATGCTAGGTGGGGAGCCACCTAAGCTAATCAATGGGAGAAGTGGCATGAGCTGAGTCCTGCTCCTACTCAGAGATAGATGCCTAAATGGGGGCTGCAGGAAGATGCCTATCTCTGCTTGCAATCCATGAACTGTGGAAAGCTAGGTGTTCATGCACTAGGCTACAGAGTTATTCTAACTCTCTCTGTCCCAAATAATATTTAATTACCTAAATGAAGGAGAGACTGGGGATACACAAGTTAGAATAGCCCAGTGGTCTGGGCACTCACCTGAGACATGGCAAAGCCCTGTTCAAATCTCTTCTGCCCCTCAGATGCGGGAGTTGAACCAATGGTCTCCCATGTCCTAGCTGACCATCTTATCCTCTAGATTAAAGCAGCTTATCAGCCTCTTCTGGCCATTTTTGTGTTAATTTACTTGACGGGGCCCAATACCGTAGGCAGCCTCTGAGCACCCATGCCAGATTGGACTCTGTGACAGAGTGCAGGCTCACTGGTTCGCTCCCTGCACTCTGATCACTTGGACGTTAATCAGTTCCCCTTGAGAAAACTGATATGGGTAATTAGACAATCAGGATGGATGCTCTAAGAAGCCAATTATTTCATCAGCCCCAGGCTGAAAAACAGGCAGGAGGAAAGTGCCAAGAGAGGAGTGAGAGGGGAAACAGGACTAGTTGAGCTCAGTAACATGGAGGCCTCAAGGGAGGGAGAACTCTGTTTCCCTCAGGTCCTGGGGAAAGGGCTAAAAAGTGCTATTGGTGCTGTAAATAGACTATTGGACAGGGATTGTTGTGGAAATGGTGGAGGGAACTTAAATAAAAAAGATAGGGTGAAGGCACAATTCCTGGAGTCCATACAGTTTCTGCGGGGAAGAAAGCAGGAGAGGAGTTGTACCGTGACACGCCCCCACATGCAGCCACAGTGGCCAAACACTTATCTTCTCTGGTTTGTGAATCATTGTGGGGATTAGGAAGGAGACAGGCATTCAGTTATAGAGGGACACAGGGTGCACATGCTCGGGGCAGAAGCATAGGCACCAAAGAGGTGTCACTGTAAATATGTAGGCACCAAGCACCTTTAGGCACCTACGGGCACCTAAGTATGTTTGTGGATTGCACCCTATATAATTACTCCTTATAAACTATTGCCACTCTGGAATAGTCTTTCTCCTCCAGAACCCTACCTCTGACCAAGGCAAGTGCCAGATATTCAGAACAAGACATAAAAACCTATAAGGTATTCAGCTGTTCAGTGTTATACCATTGAGCGAGAATTTCTCCTGACCCCAGCTAATAATCTACTTGCTCCCTGAAGCTTAAACTGATAGTCCTTGTAATTTTATTGTAGCTTTTGTAACTGCAGACTTTGGACCAGATCCTCAGGTAGCGTAAATCTGTGTAAGTCCATTGACTTCGATGGAGCTATGCCAAGTCAAATCAGCTGAGGATCTGGTCTTATATTTTTATTCTTATAGACATCAAAACCTTTTTAAATTAAGCTTTTGCCAGATGTTTATTAAGACTATGAGATAATACAGGTAATACATGGGATAAAAGCTACATTTTAATAGTGAAAAACTATTTGGGACCTTTTCAAAGTAAATCAGATGTATGTAATATGTATTTTGACCAATATTTAAAAAACACCAACTGTTACTCTAGACCTATTTAAATTGGAGTTAGCTGAGCCATTTGTTTTGCTTAAACCACCTACAGATATGTTTGAATTGTATTTTTGTTTGATGGACTTTTTAAATAGCATCAGCGTATTACTTCCTTCACCCATTTCTCTGAAAAGCTTGCAGGAGAAGTTCCTGCTGGACAAATTTCAGGGAGGCCAGTTGATGGTGAAGGAACATAGCTGGTAAACTCTTGATTCTCCCTTCCCCCCCCACCTCCCCGGCTTAAAATTTATATCTCATTTGCTGATATTGCTAGGGAATTAGGTGATGAAGTGAACTAATTTTTAGTAAAGTTCAGAGTCCAGTTTTTAAAACCAACTCCTTCCAAACAAAAAATCTAGGTCAAGATATTTAGAGTTGAGATTTAACCCTTGCACTTGAGTCACCCTGTGAGGGTTAGGGTTTTTTGTTTGTTTGTTTTTTGGTTGAGTATTGCAGTTCACACTGTATGTGCGATGACTCTCCAACCACAGTAACTAAGAACTGCAGGGTCAGCAGTGGACAGTCTGAGCCTTAATTCTGCTTTAGTAGATTAAAGCAGATCCTCAGTTTATTTTAGATGCCTTTTGTGTGGGAACTTCCTCTTCTCCCCCGCCCTTCCCCCTTTAATTTTAGGTTTAAAACCACTTCTGGAAATTTGTTGAAATTGTTGGACGTTCTAAAATATTTACTGAAACTATAGCAGCATCTTCAAATTTTAAAATGTGCTGTAAAATTAGCCTCTTTTGGATTTTACATTTAAACTTTAAAGGGCAGAAACTTAATTCATGTAGGCAAAAATGTGTAAGCACAGTTACTTTAACTGCTCATGCACAGGGATATATTGTCTCTCGTCTCTATGCACATACAGTTATTCAATCTACATGCACATTTGCACAAGCGTCTGTGGCATACAGACCTCTGACTCCTTCTACAAAAATAAATGTGGCCAAAGAATTAGCCAAGGGCATACTTTATTTTTAGAGGCTCTTTTGGGAGGAGGGTACTTGATAAAATGCTATTTCAAAAAAAACCCTAAAAACAAAGCTTTCAGCACGCAAACATTAATGGTGTAATTTGGACTAATTTGCACTTCAATAGGTAAAGGTTTATTTTTAACTGAAATTTTGCTTTGTTTATAAACTTGTATTTGGTTTCTATCAGTTATCTATATTTAGTAGATTTTGCCTGTTGAAGTCTGTGGCTATCTGGGAGCCTGAGAGATGCAGGTATAGGCCCAACACATGTCTTCACTTAGTATGAGATCAGTTCACAAGCCCAAATCCTCACTGCTGGTATGCAGGAGCACAGAGGGAAAGTCACAGGGAGTTCTTCACCTGACCCCAGCCCTTCCACGCAACTGGCAGCACATGTGGCAGGTTGCTCTCCCCAACCCCAAGCGGCGAGGTGCCAGCTGTGCTGAATGCCACAGAGGTTATATTTGAGCTAGGGTGACCAGACAGCAAGTGTGAAAAATCGGGACTGGCGGTGGGGTGTAATAGGAGCCTATATAAGAAAAAGACCCAAAAATCGGGACTGTCCCTATAAAGTCAGGACATCTGGTTACCCTAATTTGAGCGGATTGTGGGTGTGGCCTCCAGCCATTACCTTTCCTCACCAGCAAGACAATCTGTGCTGAGGGATCACAAGACATACCTTTACTAATAAGGAGTAGCAGTGGCTGCTGGTTAGTACATTCCCTTAGGTTAGTGTGGTGTTTGTGCATGTAGATGTATAACTCGATGCCTTATCAATCTGTGTGCACAATCACAATTGAGTGACACAACACACTTATCTTTGCACACCTGATCCCAAACGTTTTGAGCCCCAGCTTCAAGATCCTAAACATGCCATGAGCCTGAGCAAACTGCCACTAAAGTCAATGGGAGTCTGTCCATTGCCTCTGAGAGTTGGATTAGGCCCTACATCACTGATTTCAGGGAGTTATGGGTGCTAACCACTTTGCAGGATCAGGTCCTCTATATATCTCTGTAATTTAGAATATGAAATGTAATTTTAGCTATCTACATATCAATTCATTGTCTCCTCATACTCCAGAAAATTGACTGATATGGACTTCCACATCACAGATTTGTAAAGTACTTGGATTATAATATTCTGCATCATGCCAATCTTACTTAGCTGGAATTTTCCACATACACAATTCTGCCAGATTTCCACAATGGATTTCTTGGTTGCCTCAGGCTAGTGGGGAACAACTGTTATGGACCAATAAAATGTTACTGTGATGGTGACAGCTATCACTCTTTGCACATATCCACTTTCGTGCTGGTTCTTTGCATGCAGTTTTATTTAGCCTTTTCTTTCTTCTGAACTAATGTACTTTGTTTCATTGGATCTGTTCTGGGGTCCTGTGGGTGACTTGTTACTAAATACATTGAAATTTTTGAGAGATTTGGAGAGAGTAAGGAATTTTTCAGCAGGATAATTAGGGTTAGTGTTACCAGAAAGAGTTCACTGGGTTCTGCTGGCTCAACAGTTATAAAAGAAATGGGTCTGATTCTCTAGGAGAAGATCTGAGAGGAGCTGGGGGCAGGTATGAGCTGAACTTTATCTTATTGCTGGGGCTTTTTTAATTAGAGCAGGGATCGGCAACCTTTGGCATGCAGCTCGCCAAGGTAAGCCCTAGTGGGCCGGTTTGTTTACCTGCTGTGTCCGCAGATTCGGCATATCATGGCTCCCACTGGTCGCAGTTTGCCGTCCCAGGCCAATGGGAGCGGCAGGAAGCGGTGTGGGCCGAGGGATGTGGTGGCTGCCACTTCCCGCCATCCCCATTGGGAGCACCAGTGGGAGCTGCTGTCATAAACAGATAGCTAAGGGTTAATGTCTCTTTCACCTGAAGCACCTGACCAGAGGACCAATCAGGAAACCGGATTTTTTCAACTTTGGGTGGAGGGAACTGAGTGTTTTTGTCTTTGTTTTCTGGCTGCCTGCTTGCTCTGAGCTTTGGAGAAGTAGTTCTACTTTCTAGTCTTCTGTTTCTAAGTGTAAGGACAAAGAGATCAGCTAGTAAGTTATATGGTTTCTTTTCTTTGGTATTTGCATGAATATAAGTGCTGGAGTGCTTTGAGTTGTATTCTTTTTGAATAAGGCTGTTTATTCAATATTCTTTTAAGAAATTGCCCTGTATTGTGTCATCTTGATACAGAGAGACTATTTGTATTTTTCTTTCTTTTTTATATAAAGCTTTCTTTTAAGACCTTTTGGAGTTTTTCTTTACTTCAGGGAAATTGAGTCTGTACTCACCAGGGAATTGGTGGGAGGAAGAAATCAAGGGGAGATTTGTGTGTTGGATTGCTAGCCTGACTTTGCATTCCCTCTGGGTGAAGAGGAAAGTACTTTTTGTTTCCAGGATTGGGAACAGAGAGGGAGATTCACTCTGTTTGGATTCACAGAGCTTGTGTCTGTGTATCTCTCCAGGAGCACCTGGAGGGGGGAAGGGAAAAAGGATTATTTCCCTTTGTTGTGAGACTCAAGGGATTTGGGTCTTGGGGTCCCCAGGGAAGGTTTTTCAGAGGGACCAGAGTGCCCCAAAACACTCTAATTTTTTGGGTGGTGGCAGCAAGTACCAGGTCCAAGCTGGTAACTAAGCTTGGAGGTTTTCATGCTGACCCCCATATCTTGGACGCTAAGGTCCAAATCTGGGACTAAGGTTATTACAGCTGCGATCGGCCGAACCTGCACACATGGCAAGTAAACAAACTGGCCCAGCCCGCCAGAGGGCTTACCCTGGCAAGCCGCGAGTCAAAGGTTGCCGATCCCTGAATTGGAGGATAAACATCCAGGAAGGGTGAGTTTTGACTCTGTAGCATGCCTAGATTATTTGAACGGATATCTAGGCCATGGCTACACTGGCACTTTACAGCGCTGCAACTTTCGCGCTCAGAGGTGTGAAAAAACACCCCCCTGAGCGCTGCAAGATACAGCGCTGTAAAGCCTCAGTGTAATCAGTGCTGCAGCGCTGGGAGCGTGGCTCCCAGCACTGCAAGCTACACCCGTAAGGGATGTGGTTTACATGCAGCGCTGGGAGAGCTCTCTCCCAGCGCTGGCACTCCGACTACACTCACACTTCAAAGAGCTGCCGCAGCAGCGCTCCCGCAGCACTGCCGCAGCAGCGCTTTGAAATTTCAAGTGTAGCCATACTGCTAATCTACCTTGCCCTATGCATAAGAATGTAGACACATCCTACCCCTTCTTGTATTTTTTTTCAAGAACAAAAGTTTTGAGTTTTATTTCCTATTGTGTTTTTTTATGCTTGTCCGTGAACCATCTACCTATAAATTCTGTGTGTCTCAGCTCATGTTGCTGTTTGCAAGAGGAAAAGGATTAAAACATAGATTAAAATGTCATGTTGTTCAAAATTTAAGCTGTGACTCTGACAGAAATAAAACGTTTCTCTCTGCAGTCTGACTGGGTCTGGAAAAACACTTACTCTGACATCGGTTTTGCATTTGCATATTTCCGAAGACTTCCCCACACACTGCTGTTAAAGATCTCTAGTAGCCTTCTTTCCTACTCCCTTCTTTTGGACTGCTGTAAAAGCTCCAGTGTTGTGTGAAACAGTCTACCCTGGTCAGTACTGAATTGTTCTGTTTTGTAAGGGTGAAGTTCACTCCCGTGTAAAAGGGCTACGCAAGACCCCTGTGCCATTTAAATCGCATTAAGCCCTCCTTTTGTGTATAGGCCTTGTTTGGTTCTCTGCGCAGGGGTGAGAGAAGGGGAGCTCTGAGCTGCATCCCAGAAATGGAAGCAGATGCTCAGTATGAGTGTAAATCCCTCTCTTACTTGGTTGGCTCAGGCTGCTTCCTTAGCCTTTCAGTGATACTGGGTTTTTATACAGGCGGTGGCATGTTTGGGATCAGGTCTCCAGCCAGCTAATACCACCCCTCTTTGGGAACTGCCTCTGCTTTCAAATAAAGCCCAAAAGTCCCAGAATAAATGAACTTCCCCATTTGGAATTGTCTTCTCCCCAGAATTTCCCTATGTCTCTTGTGTCCATGGTAACTTCCCTTTCTGTAGCTATCCAGTTCTTTACAAGGCCTTTTTAAAGGCAATATGTCGACATCTCCTGTTCCTTCCCCAGCATTCCCCATAGTGCAGGATAGTAGTATTTTTTAACTCTGCTCTCTTTTCCAGTGTATTTTGCTGTGACAGCCTTTAATGCTCCAGTGTTCTTCTGGATTAGGAGTCCATTATGCCTTGCAGGAGTGGGACAGAGTAATGCTAGACCACAGGCTTCCTTTTAAAGGCATATAAACTTTGTTAATAGGCACAAAGTTATTGAGGGTAAACTGTCACTTTCCCTTTACTGAGCTACATGATTTCCATGGAAGATTATTTTATATTTTGCCCCCAAACTAATTATTTTTACCTGAAGACTGAAATATTTCAATTTGGATATGCTGCCCTTGTGCCTCATGGGAGCTGTGTCCCCATTCTCATAGACTCTAGGACTGGAAGGGACCTCGAGAGGTCATCGAGTCCAGTCCCCTGCCCTCATGGCAGGACCAAATACTGTCTAGACCATCCCTGATAGACATTTATCTAAACTACTCTTAAATATCTCCAGAGATGGAGATTCCACAACCTCCCTAGGCAATTTATTCCAGTGTTTAACAACCCTGACAGTTAGGAACTTTTTCCTAATGTCCAACCTAAATCTCCCTTGCTGCAGTTTAAGCCCATTGCTTCTTGTTCTATCATTAGAGGCTAAGGTGAACAAGTTTTCTCCCTCCTCCTGATGACACCCTTTTAGATACCTGAAAACTGCTATCATGTCCCCTCTCAGTCTTCTCTTTTCCAAACTAAATAAACCCAATTCTTTCAGCCTTCCTTCATAGGTCATGTTCTCAAGACCTTTAATCATTCTTGTTGCTTTTCTCTGGACCCTCTCCAGTTTCTCCACATCTTTCTTGAAATGCGGTGCCCAGAACTGGACACAATACTCCAGTTGAGGCCTAACCAGCGCAGAGTAGAGCGGAAGAATGACTTCTCGTGTCTTGTTTACGACACACCTGTTAATGCATCCCAGAATCACATTTCCTTTTTTTGCAACAGTATCACACTGTTGACTCATATTTAGCTTGTGGTCCACTATGACCCCTAGATCTCTTTCTGCCATACTCCTTCCTAGACAGTCTTTTCCCATTCTGTATGTGTGAAACTGATTGTTCCTTCCTAAGTGGAGCACTTTGCATTTGTCTTTATTGAACTTCATCCGGTTTACCTCAGACCATTTCTCCAATTTATCCAGATCATTTTGAATTTTGACCCTGTCCTCCAAAGCAGTTGCAGTCCCTCCCAGTTTGGTATCATCTGCAAACTTAATAAGCGTACTTTCTATGCCAACATCTAAGTTGTTGATGAACAGAGCCAGTCCCAAAACAGACCCCTGCGGAACCCCACTTGTTATACCTTTCCAGCAGGATTGGGAGCCATTAATAACTACTCTCTGAGTATGGTTATCCAACCAGTTATGCACCCACCTTATAGTAGCCCCATCTAAATTGTATTTGCCTAGTTTATCGATAAGGATATCATGCGAGACAGTATCAAATGCTTACTAAAGTCTAGGTATACCACATCCACCGCTTCTCCCTTATCCACAAGACTCGTTGTCCTATCAAAGAAAGCTATCAGATTGGTTTGACACAATTTGTTCTTAACAAATCCATGCTGGCTATTCCCTATCACCTTACCACCTTCCAAGTGTTTGCAGATGATTTCTTTAATTACTTGCTCCATTATCTTCCCTGGCACAGAAGTTAAACTAACTGGTCTGTAGTTTCCTGGGTTGTTTTTATTTCCCTTTTTATAGATGGGCACTATATTTGCCCTTTTCCAGTCTTCTGGAATCTCTCCCGTCTCCCATGACTTTCCAAAGATAATAGCTAGAGGCTCAGATACTCCTCTATTAACTCCTTGAGTATTCTAGGATGCATTTCATCAGGCCCTGGTGACTTGCAGGCATCTAACTTTTCTAAGTGATTTTTAACTTGCTCTTTTTTTATTTTATCTTCTAAACCTACCCCCTTCCCATAAGCATTCACTATGTTAGACATTCCTTCAGACTTCTCAGTGAAGACCGAACAAAGAAGTCATTAAGCATCTCTGCCATTTCCAAGTTTCCTGTTACTGTTTCTCCCTCCTCACTGAGCAGTGGGCCTACCCTGTCCTTGGTCTTCCTCTTGCTTCTAATGTATTGATAAAAAATCTTCTTGTTTCCCTTTATTCCCATAGCTAGTTTGAGCTCATTTTGTGCCTTTGCCTTTCTAATCCTGCCCCTGCATTCCTGTGTTGTTTGCCTATATTCATCCTTTGTAATCTGACCTAGTTTCCATTTTTTATATGACTCCTTTTATTTTGTAGGTCATGCAAGATCTGGTGGTTAAGGCAAGGTGGTCTTTTGCCACATTTTCTATCTTTCCTACCCATCGGAATAGCTTGCTTTGGGCCCTTTATAGCGTCCCTTTGAAAAACTGCCAACTCTCCTCAGTTGTTTTTCCCCTCAGTCTTGATTCCCATGGGACCTTACCTATCAGCTCTCTGAGCTTACCAGAATCTGCCTTCCTGAAATCTATTGTCTCTATTTTGCTGTACTCCCTTCTACCCTTCCTTAGAATTGCAAACTCTATGATTTCATGATCACTTTCACCCAAGCTTCCTTCTACTTTCAAATTCTCAACGAGTTCCTCCCTATTTGTTAAAATCAAGTCTCTGTGTGCCAGGCTCCCTGGCCAGATTGCATCTTCTAGGATGCACTTTTATGATGCAACTGTCTCACCATGAAGGACCACCGATGCATTGTGTGGGAAATGTAGATTGACCAGAGTCTCTGGTCGACAGAGGAGAATGGGGACATGAAGCACCTGAACTACAGCATTCACTAGGTGCTTTGGCAACTTTTCTGTATTTGAATTTTTGCTGAAAAAATCAAAATTTTCCATGGAAATTTGAGATGAAAATGATTTTTTTTTCTATGTACATTGACATTGTCCATGGGTGAGGAAAGCCCATTTTCAGATCAATTCTAGTTCTGAGTTATTTTTTAACTGTGATGTTGTAACTCTTAGGCTTGCTCTGCCTGAAGGTAGCTATGTTACCAAAGTTGTGGCTCATCTTACCCAGTTTCCTCTAATGCAGCATTTTTTGTTTTCTTTTCTCTGTCATTAGCAAAAGCAGTTGGGGATTTTAACAGTCCCAAATCAGTGCTACTTTGGAAGTTAGGCTCCTTTTCACAGAATAAGGAAAGCCTTGAGAGAGACAATCAACGGTTTTGACTGTCGACTTTAGTTTTTTTTCCCCCTTAAGTGCCATATTATTTTCAACAGTTTGTTGTTTGTTCCTTCCTCTTTCTTAGTTTGGAAATTAATCATGCAGGAAATGATTAACCGCAGCTAGCTCTCTGTCTGCCTGTCTCTGACTTAATGTGTCATGTTAAGAGAGCGGCCCGAAAGTGAGTTAAAATGGTTGGCTAGATGCACACAGCCTGCTTTTGTACAGACTTACAATCCAGTTGTTCACTTTGGCCATCCCACACAGCTAGTCATCCGTTTACTTTTAGCAGAATAAGATGTTTGTTAAAAATAACTTAGAACTATAAAGTTAGAATCTGAAATTGCCAAAGTTTGGGGATCCAGGGTCTCAGCAGGTCCATTACAAAGGAAAGCTGCAAGTAGAAGAGTGTAATGTCCAAGAGAGGTCTTACGTCTACATTTAGATTTTCAAATGAGATTTTTTTTTTAATGACATGCTGCATATCATGACTGTTTGTTTTTCATTCTGTTATTGGAATTGGTATGATGGCTGTCTAACCAATAGCTGGTGGACTTAATTAGCACAACAGTCATGCACATTTAATTACTCCTGGGGGAATTCTGCAACTCAGCACGTGTGCAGAATTTATGTCCCTCTACAAAATTTTTTTGCTTCTCTGCAAAAAAATGACTTTCTGACGGAGAAGCAAAGGGAAGCCACAAGGGTGGTCACGTGACTCTTCCCAGAAGTATGTTTCAGGTGCCATGGGCAGCCGGCAGAGAGTTAAATCACTGTGGGGCAAGGGGCGGGACTGGGGAAGAGAAGACCTGGCTCCTACCATCTGCCTGGCTCTGCTGCTATTCACAGCTGGGCTGGAAAGGATGGGACTTCCTCTTCCCCCGCATGGCATCCCCGGGGATGTTCAGATCCATGCCAAGATTTTCTCCCCCAGCTGCAGGAAGCTCTGCAAACTCTCTCCCACTCCCTCCCTGCACCCATCACTCTTCAGCTGCAGGGGGGCGGGATTGCTGTACAGGGAGCCGCGCCCCCATCCACCCAAACCCCATGCATCCAGGACCCCTCATTCTCAGACCCTCCTGCCCAGCCTCACCCCCTCACAAACATGCAGAACCCTCCTTCCATGAGCCCCACTTCCCCTGCACCCTGGACTACCCCACCAAGCCCCAACCAGTTGCACCCAGATCTCCATCCCATGCCTACAGCATCTAGACGACTCTCCTGCTGCTGACCCCCAACCACCATCATCTGGACTCCCTTGAAGAGTCCCATTACTGTTGCACCCAGTACCTCCAACAAGCCCCTGTGCATCCAGATCCCCCTGCACCCGGACACACACTGAGCTGCCCGTACCCAGATTGCCCCATACAGAACCCTCTCAACCCACACCTGGATCCCCCCATGTTAAACTCCTCCACGCTTGGATCCTGCCTGTGACAGGTTCAGTCTCAGAGACCCCCTTGGGACTGTTACCTGATGTGCTGGAATTACCTCTGAGCCTGTTTTCCACTGCCAGCTTGGGACTCCAGAACCTGTCTTGTTGAGCCAATCACGCTAGCCTGCTGCAACACAGACCCAGGTCTGGTTCACACCCCCAAAACTGCAGACTTTAACCAAAAACTGCTCAGCAAGTAACCTATCTCCAGCACTCCCAATGGGATTCAAACTCCAAATAAATCCGTTTTACTCTGTATAAAGCTTATACAGGGTAAACTCATAAATTGTCCAGCTTCTATAACAGATAGAGATATATGCACAGCTGTTTGCTCCCCCAGGTATGAATCACTTAGTCTGGGTTAATTAATAAACAAAAGTGATTTTATTAAGTATATAAAGTAGGATTTAAGTGGTTTTAAGTAATAACAGACGGAACAAAGTAAGTTACCAAGCAAAATAAAACAAAACACGCAAGTCTAAGCTAATACACTTCGGAAAACTGAGTAAAAGTAAATCTCACCCTCAGAGATGTTCCAATAAGCTTCTTTCACAGACTAGACTCCTTCCTAGTCTGGACCCAATCCTTTCCTCTGGTACAGTTCTTGTTAGTTCCATCTCAGGTGGTAACTAGGGGATTTCTCATGACTGGCAGCCCCCTTTGTTCTGTTCCACCCCATTTTATATCTTTGGCACAAGACGGGACTCCTGTCTCTCTCTGGGTTCCCACCCTTCCTTCTAATGGAAAAGCACCAGGTTTAAGACGGATTCCAGTACCAGGTGATATGGTCCACATGTCCTGTGAGACCCCAAGCCTCCATTCTTTCTTGCCTGATTCACAGGCTTACAAGTAAACAGAGCCATTTGCAACCAATTGTTCTAATTAATGGGAGCCATCAACATCCTAAGCCACCATTAATTGGCTCACACTTTGCATAATTACAATAGGACCCCAGAGTAATACTTCATATTTCTAGTTTTAGATGCAAGAATGATACATTCATATAAATAGGATGAACACACTCAGTAGATTATAAGCTTTGTAGTGATAACTTACAAGAGACTTTTGCATAAAGCATATTCCAGTTACATATTCACACTCATTAGCATATTTCCATTAAACCATATATGGAATGCAACGTCACACTGCCTTGCTATCCACACCTGCCCACACAGAGGAGCAGGGCCCTGGGGTGTTCCTGGAACAGGCAGGGTCCTTGCGCTGTGTTGAGGTTGGGTGCCGCCTTGTTGCTGAGTCTGTGTCGGGAGCAGGGGGGAAGGGGACTGCACAGTGATCTTCCACCTCTGTGCAGTCAGTGGCATGTGCTCCCCATTGCCATGCTAGAGCCTCCACATTTATTTGACAAACAAAATTTCTACAAATTTTTTAAGACTTTGGCGCACAATTTTAAATTTTTTGGTGCAGAATGCCCTTGGGAGTAACATTTAGTAATTTGCAAAATAACTTAAATTAAGATCACAACCTCCCTGCACTGGTCCTTATTGTTTAACATATGTGAGTTTTAGTGCAATTTTTAGTTGTATCACCTCCTAGTGACTGGAGTAGATGCCTTGAAAGAGGATGAAAACATATACTGCTGCATTCTAATCCTCCCCTAGATGACTTTGTAGCATGGATGCTTTTGGATTTGAGAGTTTTTAGTTCTAGTCTCAGCAGGGGCAAATTCCTCAAACCAGTCTGTGATGGAACCCCTGGGATGGTCTGTCTGCTATTAGTAACACTAACTGATGGATTATAAACCTCAACAAGTTTGGAGGGTTTTTTTTGTTTTTCTTTGATTTAAGAAAGGGAAGGGTTGGAGAAGCCCAAAGAAAATGGAGAAAGTCTATCAATATTCTAAGGTATATTTAAAAAGCGAAGTTTTATATTGTGGTAGCTTCTTATCATTCCAAACCTTGATGAAAGGTGCCAGCAACATTTTGAGCAATCCTAGGTACAGCATTGGGTATTTCTGTTATTATTTTGCACATGGCCCATGATATTGATTGTGGAGTCATCGTAATGTACTGAATTTGTATGTGAGGTTGCTTCACAGCTGTTGCCCCTGCTAGCTGTGGAAAATTCTTCTTTTAGCACAGATACAGACCTTTATTTTTGGAGCTTAAGGACCCGGGTTTCTAGCCTTGGATAAGGTGTGTATTAGGTTCCTGTTATTGTATCTCTTGCCTACAGCACAAGGATTCATTACAGTGAGTGTTCAGATATTGGCCCTTTTAATTTTTATATATAAATAGTGTAAATATACAGTACTTTCCAGAAATAAAATGCAAAGAAATTAACATTGGATTGCAAAGATCTATGGTTCTAAAGTGTCAGAGCCAGAGACCCTCATCCTTTTGATTTGTAAAGTGGTGCTTTGTGTCACTGCTCATTAGTGTTACAAGCACCTTCGTTGTTTGCAACTACACAGGGCCACCCAGAGGATTCAGGGCCCCCGCTGCTGATTGCCACCGAAGACCCAGCACTTTGGTGGCAGGTCCTGGAGCGGAAGGATCCTCCGCTGCCGAATTGCCGCTGAAGAACTGGAGCGGAAGAAGCTCCGGGGGCCCAGGCCCCTCAAGATTTTTCCGGGCCCCTGGAGCGAGTGAAGGAGCCCGCTCCAGGGGCCCTGAAAAAACTCTAGTGGGGCCCCTGGGGCTAATTGCCCCACTTGCCCCCCCCCAGGCAGCCCTGCAACTACAGTAGGTACATTTATTGCACCAACAGAAATTAACATAAGAAGGGCCATGCTGGGTCAGACCAATGGTCCGTCTAGTCCAGTATCCCGCCTTCTGCAGAGGCCGTTGCGAGATGCTTCAGAGAGAGTGAACAAAACAGAGTCGTTTATCAAGTGATCCATCCTCTATCATCCAGTCCCAGCTTCTGGCAATCAGAGGTTTAGGGACACCCAGAACATAGGATTGCATTCCTGACCATCTTGGCTAATAGCCATTGATGGACCTATCCTTCATTAATTTATCTCATTCTTTTTTGAACCCACTTATGCTTTTAGCCTTTACATTTCCTGGCAGTCCATAGGTTTGATAGTACATCTTCACAATGCATGTTCTTTTGTTTGTTTTAAACCTGTGGCCTATTAATTTAATTGATATTCATGGGTTTCTTGTGTAAAGTGAAGGGGTACATAACACTTCCTTATTCACTTTCTCCACACCTTTCATGATTTTATAGACCTCTATCATATCCCCCTTAGTCATCTCTTTTCTAAGCTGAACCGCCTTGATATTTTTAGTCTTTCCTCATTTGGAAGCCATTCCATACCCTTGATCATCTTTGTTACCTTTCTCTGAACTTTCTCCAGTTCCAGTATATCCTGGACAAAGTATTCAACATGTAGGCGCACCAGGGTTCCTGGCGTTGTTTGTTTTTTGACAGCTGCTGCACATTGAGAACTATCCACAATGACGCCTATATCTCTTTTTAAGTGGTACAGCCCAGTAAGCCTAACTTCAGTACCAGTCAAAACCGGTTGAAACCACAGGAACCAAAGAGTAGGAATAAATGGTCAGTTTTCAGAATTGAGAGAGGTAAATAGTGGTGTCCTCCAGTGTCTGTACTGGGACCAGTTCTATTTTAACATAATCATAAATGATCTGGAAAAAAGGGATAAACATTGAGGTGGCAAAATTTGCAGATGATACAAAACTACTCAAGATAGTTTAAGTTCCAGGCAAGACTGTGAAGAGCTACAAAGGATCTCAAAACTGGGTGATTGGGCAACAAAATGGCAGATGAAATGCAATGCTGATAAATGCAAAGTGATGCACATTGGAAAACATAATCCCAACTATACATATAAAATGATGGGGTCTAAATTAGCTGTTACCACTCAAGAAAAGAGATCTTGGAGTCATGGTGGATAGTTCTCTGAAAACATCCACTCAATATGCAGCGGCAGTCAAAAAAGTGAACAGAATGTAGGGAATCATTAAGAAAAGGATAGCTAAGACTGAAAAATATCATATATTGCCTCTATGTACATCCATGGTACTCCCACATCTTGAATACTGCATGCAGATGTGGTTGCCCCATCTCAGAAAAGATGTATTGGAACTGGAAAAAGGGTTCAGAAAAGGGGCTAACAAAAATGATTAGGGGTATGGAATAGCTGCTGTATGAGGAGAGATTAATAAGACTGGGACTTTTCAGTTTGGAAGAAGCGATGACTAAGGGGGGGGATATGATAGAGGTCTATAAAATCATGACTGGTGTGGAGAAAGTAAATAAGGAAGTGCTCTTTACTTCTCATAACACAAGAGCTAGGGGCCACCAAATGAAATTAATAGGCAGCAGGTTTAAACAAACAAAAGGAAGTATTTTTTCACAGAACGCACAGTCATCCTGTGGTACTCCTTGCCAAAAGATGTTGTGAAGGCCAAGACTATAACAGGGGTTCAAAAAAGAATTGATAAATTCGTGGAGCATAGGTCCATCAATGGCTATTAGCCAGGATAAGCAGCGATGGTGTCCCTAGCCTCTGTTTGCCAGAAGCTGGGAATGGGATACAGGGGATGGATCACTTGATGATTACCTGTTCTGTTCATTCCCTCTGGGGCACTTGGCATTGGCCACTGCCGGAAGAAAGGATACAGGGCTAGGATGGACCTTTGCTCTGACCCTGTATGGCCGTTCTTGTGTTTCAGTAGGATTTTACTTCTGATTTTTAAAAGATGTCTTTTTGTCTCTAGCCATACCTTTTCCTCTGTTTTTTATGCACGGTGACCTTTTATTGGTCCTTTTGCTGTTTTTGTTTTGTTGGGATATGCATATAGTTTGAACCTCTTTTATGCTGGTTTAAACTAGTTTCCATGCAGCTTGCAGGCATTTTCCTCTTTGAGACTGTTCCTTTTAATTTCCATTTAATTAGCCTCTTCCTTTTTGTGTAGTTCACCTTTTTGAAGTTAAACGCTACTGTGGTTGGCTTTCTTTAGTGTTTTTTGGTATTCCCCCCCCCCACCCCTCTCCAGGATGTTAAATTTAATTAATTTACGGTCATCGCTTTTACCGAGTGGTTCAGCTATATTCATCTCTCAGACCAAACCCTGTGTTGCCACTTAGGACTAAATTAAGAATTGCCTCTCTGTTTGTGGGTCCCAGGACTAGCTTCTCCAAGCCAGTCATTAGTGATGTCTCTAAAGTTTATCTCTGCAATCCCATCCTGAGGTGACGTGTGCCCAGTCAATATGGGGGATAGTTAAAATCCCCCATTATTACTGGGTTTTCTGTCTTTGTGACCCCTCTACTCTTCCTGAGCATTTCACAATCAATATCCCTATCATGGTCTGGTGACGGGTAGTATATTTTCTACAGCTATACTCATATTATTCAAGCATGGATTTTTCTATCTACAGAGATTCTATGGTAACAGTTTCATTCATTTAAGATTTTTATTACATTTGACTCTAAGCTTTCTTTCACATACTCCCCCACCAGTATGACATACTGTCATTCCTATGTATTTTGTACCATCATATTACTGTGTCCTGTTAATCACCATCGTTCCACAAAATGTCTATGATGCCTATCATATCAATATCCTCATTTAATACCAGGCACTCAGTTCACCCATTTTAGTATTTAAACTTCTTGCATTTGTGTACAATCACTTGTAAAATGTATCAGTATTTAGTTGTTTGCCTTTGTTATATGATTGAATGAAACTCTTGTTTGTTTGTTTCTCTTCAGCTCCTACCTTTACTTTATAACTTCTATCCTCTTCACTTTACTAGGATATAGAGTATCCCTTTTAATAAATTGTCCCCTATTGGATGTGTCTGTCCAAACTATGCACCTGTTGGATTCCCCCAGCCCTTCATTAAAACTCCTATATGACCTTTTAAATTTTACATGCCACTAATCTGGTTCCATTTTGGTTTAGATAGAACCCATCTTTCCAATATAGGCTCCTCCTTTCCCAAAATGTTCCCTGTTCTTAATAAACCTAAATCCTTCCTTTGAACATCATCTCATCCACACATTGAGATCCAGCAGTTCTGCCTGTGTAACTGCCCTGCACGTGGAACTGGAAGCTTGTTGGAGAATGCTACAATGGAGGTCCTGGATTTCAATCTCTTATCTAACAGCCTAAATTTGGTCTCTAGCACATCTTTCCCTGTGTCACTGATACACACACATAGCACGACCACTGGCTCTTCCCCAGTTCTGCACATCCATCTGTCTAGATGTCTTGAGAGGTTTGAAAACCTTCACACCCTGCAGACAATTTCACCGTGCAGTTCTCCTGGTCATCACAAACCCAACTATCTGCATTTCTAATAATCGAATCCCCCATTACTGTTACCTGTGTCTTCCTGCTAACTTCGTTTCCTTCCCACTGCCACAGAGGTACCCTCGGTTCAAGAGATACCATGACATCATCTGGAAGGAGGGTCACAACTATGGGATCATTCCACCTCTGCTCCCGCTTGATGTTCTCCTTTCCCAAGGCTTTCATCCTCCTCAACAGCACAGAGGCCATCACATGGGGGTGGGATCGCTCTGTTGTGTCCCGGAAAGGTCTTGGCTGTGTACTTTCTGTCTCCCTTTGCTCTCCTCTGGTCTCCACAGCCCATATGCAAACTCTGAGAACAGTGCGCTGCTTACATCAAATGTGCACACACATGCCACCTGCCCACAAGGCAGGTAAATCATACCTGTTGCATCCAGTGGAATAAACTGGATAGCCCCCACGCTGCTGCTGGACTTCTGCCATGCATTATTTTCACTTCCTGCAGATATGGGTGGGGTGGTTGGTTGTTTTTTTTTTTTTGTTGTTGTGGATGAATGAATTTTGTTTTTTTTTTTCTGGTGTTCGTTAGCCTATGTTTAGAGAATGTTTGTTAGATGTATCTGGCTCTCTTACTCCCTCCCAGAACTCCCGTTTGCTGCTCCTGTTTGCTGGCTCCTCTGGTCGCTTACAAGGATGGCTTTTTAAACCCTTGTTCTCCCTGCGTTAGTCCCACCCCCTGGTCAAGGGCTCCTAAAGGGATTACGAATCAAAGGATGGCAGGATAGAGCCTCATTAGGAAGTGCTCAGCCTTGCCTAGGAGGTCACTGGGTTCAGCATGCAGCCCCCCATACACCCTTCACTATAATCGTCAATCCAGCAGGCACACGGTAAGCAAGCGCACAGCCAACAAACAACCAGGACAACACACTCGCCCAAGGGTCACGTGGTCACATCTCTTTCACCTGGAAAGCTCCCTCACAAAACTCTCCCGTATGCGAGTCCTATTCGCTAGCTCCACTGGACCAATATGTTGGGTCCAATAAAAGCTGGTCCAAAGTTAGTTCAATAAAAACTATTACCTCACCCACCTTTTCTCTCTACTATCCTGGGACCAATACAGATACAATAACACTGCATGGGTCAGTTACAAATCCAGACTATTTAAGTGGTTAATTGTCAGCCATGGAGTATACTTCCTATTTGTTAAAAGTGGAATCTTTCCCCCTGATAATGCACAAATCATACACTGCCCATCTTTAATCTGTTGCATGTTGAGAAAGAGTCAGTGTTTGCCAAACATAACACAATTATTGAAGCTTTTCATTGGAAGACTACAGTTAACGTCTTAGAGCTATTACTCATTTTCAGTACATTGTTCTTCCTACAGGCTCATAGCGATAGAACATTATAGATCAAGCATGTTGGGTATTTGCTCACAAAAAGGAAGGAAAGAAATGGACTATACTGTACAACATCTAATGTACACAGGCCAGTGCTGAATCAGGGTTGCGAGGATGGGAGTTGTTTTTGGTACAAAATTTCAGTTTGAGTTGCAGATAGAAAAGAATTTAGGACTGTTTTCACTTTACTTTTGTAACTAGTGAATTAGCATCATAACTCCCTCTGTTCTGAATCTTGAACAGATGTGTTACACAGGTCACTGTATACACATACATAATATTCTGTTTCCACCCTCCCCTCCCCCTCCCCCGCCCCCGTGAAGCCATATGCACCATTTCTAATAGCTGGTAAGTGAAATAAAAGCATCTGTATAAAGCACAGAAAAAGAACCGTGATTCGTAGTTCATACCACAGTATGGGAAAGTCGTCCTTTCAGCATTAAACTTCCAACCCACTCTGCCTAAGCCTGGGCGCATTGTTGAATCTCAGCCCAAGCTCGCAAAGCTTCATGAGCCTTTAGGGGCTCTCTAGCTACTGTGCACTAAGGCAGAATATGGGGCTTGCTTAGCTCTAGCTCACTTCCCACCATACTGTTGGGAGCAGGAGTGCACTTCCTGTTTCCACTCCCATCTGCCACAAAAGACTCGCCTCACCCAGCCCTTAGAAACAACTTTTAGCCTTTCTACACTGCGGGTCCCTGAAGATACGTGGGGGAGAGAGACGAGGGGACATTTGCCACTGGAGAAGCAGGATAGAAAGACAGGCCATTGCCTAGTGCCTGTTTTCCCCCACCTCTTTTCTAAGGAATGGGGGATTAGGCAGATGAGAGAGGCCTGTTTTAGGTTAAGGGGTTTTCCTTAGAGATTTGAGTTTGTTAAACTTCCAGGCCTGTCTGCAGCCTTAGTTCACTTCCACCCCACTGAACTTGTTAAGAAGCCAATTTCTGCTGGCCTAAATGACCCATTAAAAAGGAAGGGTAAACTAAAATAGTATAGTTATGACAGAACTCGATAGTTGAAATAAAGTAACTGGTAAACCAGTCTTTCAACATTAATAGATTAGTCCAATTACTCACTGATTTATCTTTGAGCAGCCTACATGCATGCATTTTTATATATGAAGTGTACATTTCAGACCAGATGTTTTTCTCCTTCCTCTAAAGATGCTTTTTCTGGGTGTTTGCAATGGTGTCATTAATTTGCAATGACTTAAGCAAACTGCCTTTGTTAGCTTCTTGCCATAGCATTTTAAATAAAGAAAACAAATTATTTCCCATTTCACTCAGCTGAAGGAGTTAAGATTTTATTATAAGTGAAAAGCATGACTGTTTCCCTCCCACCACCACCCCTCCCTCCCAGTATGATGGCATAGTAATTGTGCAGGCAACTGCAGCTATGAAAGACTGTATTAAGAAACAGGATGGTGGTGGTTTGCTGTAAGAACTAATTTCCTGTTGACTTTTTTGTTTTTAAACAGGAAGTTGAAGAACAAAGCTGCATATGTCTTAATTAGCTCTTCTGTTAATATTTCAAATCTGAAATCTGAATTTTAGTATAAGAAGATTGGGAATGGATAATATTTTGTTCACATTTTTATTTGATGATCGTAAGAGTTGGAAATATGCAAACCTCTGAAAAGAAATGTTCAGAAACTTACTGGAATACTGTCAATTAACACCTACTTCTGTCTGAAAATATTTCACCTACTAATATTAGAAGGTAACTTCTACCACTACAAAGATCCAAAGAGAATTTCTATCTGTTTGGTTTTCTGTATTTGACAGCGTTGTGTGTAGACTCAGTAAGTTAATTAGCTTCTCCTTTCATTTGCATTGGTGTCTCACAGAGCAACAGGAGAAAAACTTTTTTTAAAGGAGACTATAAACCTACAAACATTGGCAGAGACACTCCAAGGCAGAAGTAGTGGCTGAAACCATTTTGAACTCCATTTTCTCCCCCAGTTAGTTAGATTTCAAGCTGGTGATGTGTTCTCCTCCTTTCTTCCACCGTTGAAAACTTTAGGCAGTATTCATTGAGGTCCCAATTCAGGAAAGCACTTAAGCACATATTTAAAGTTAAGCACATTCTTAAGTGCTTTCTTAAACTGCAGCCTGTGTAAATTCCTTCTCTCCTCTCCTCTCCTCTTCTCTGTGTAGCATGGATTTTGTTTTAAGTGTATTTGCAATGCTATTTATGACTTTACAAATAACTAGGAAAATAAGTTTTTTCCTCTTTGAAGCATGTCAGCATCTTAAGATATAAATTTCTATTTCTAAGCAAGATTTTTTTTCTAACAGACCTAAACCACCTTGCCATTTCTGTGATATAACAGAAGTGCAAAGTGGTGACTCGAATCCAGATGGTTACTAACAGCTCAGATAATTGAACTTCCTTTTTCTAGCATCAGATTTTAATCAGTGTATTCTATCTAGCATGAGGCAGATCTGAAGTAGAATTTGTTTGCTGCAAATCTTGTTTTGAGACTTCAAAAATAAGTGTGGAAAAAATAAGATTTGTGTATTCCTCTGAATAACTACTGTGGATAATATTACTGTCAGCATGGACACCTGAGGATAACTTTTATTCCCACTCCCATTACCTTTTTACCTGTTCTGCATAGGTATGATTTGAGTGACTGATAGTGGCACCTTTTACTAATGCCTGTTTATTTGAACTGGCAAAAGAAAAACCTATGGGAAAAGGAGGCATCTTAAATAACAAACTAGCTTCCTATTCCAGAAACCGCTTCTATTTAAATGTATGCTCGTTACCTCCACTTACCTACAGCAATGAGGCAGGCAAGTGTATAATGCTCCCATCTGTGATGATCTCTTCCTTCCTGCTGCTGGGGCTCGTGGCACAGGAATTTGATCTTTCCTTCATTCAGCAACAGTCAGCTTCTCCCTCCTTGTCTGGCCACTCCTCAAACACTTTGTGTCAACTACTCTTGAGCTTCTCTACCCTAGAAAGCTGCTGGATTGGCTCCTTGTGGAGGCAGCAATACTCAATGGCTAGGCTTCTCCAGAAAGGAGCAGCTGATTATAGAGGTAGCACTTTCTTTGCATTACCAAGTCCTTCATTTTCCCATTCCATCCTCTGCACCAGAGGACTTGCTAGCAGTCTGTGGGACTTTCAACCATAGTTGGAGAATTATTGATCTTCAGGATACCTCTAAGTTAATACTTCTGAATGCAGCTGTGAAAAAACAAATAGAAAAGTTCTAGCTCTCGTGTTCCAAAATGTCATCTGTAAACACTGGACTTGCACACAACCATTTTTTCCCAAGTCTGACCTATGCTTTAGCCTTAATGAGAACTACATAAAACCCAAGGTTGAACATTTTACTTTCATCTCTTTGAATTATCCAAGCATGAGATTTCAGATCAGGGGATGATGGGAAATCTGTAGTGGTTTTTTTTTTTTTTTTTTCCCAACAAACTCAAAAGCAACATGGCTGACTTAGGGCAAACTGTTTTGGGGTTTTTCGTTTGTTTTTGTTAGGAGCTCTTTGGGCTGAGATGAAGTTTTAGAAACATTTAATCCAAAAGGAGCTTGTTAGAGAGAGATTTTTAAAAGGTAGCTGAATATGAGGTATAGAATGAAGTTAGAAACCTAACCTTACCTAGAACTAGTTCTGCTTATATCTGTTGTTGTTGTTGCTACAGCCAGCACTAGGGATGTGCAATCACTGTGGTTGCACATAGTGCTGCTTGCCAATGGAGCCTCCTCAGCAGCTGAAACACAAGGGGTATAGCTACACTTATGGTGGCGTGTCGAATACAGGGGTACAAATATCCGTGTCGATGGCAAGGCTTAGCTAAGGTGAGTAGAGTAGAGTGCCCTGCATACCGGAGCCCTCAGGGTGTGTACCCTGCACAGGCTCTCTACACACCCAAGCAGTGCCACCCACCATTACACTGCCTGCCTGCTGCTAGAGCCTTTCTTCGCTGCAGTGAAAGGCTCTGGCAGGAGGGAGGAAGATGCTGGAGCCTTTCACTGCAGCATGTAGCTACACATGTAATGTCTTTACTCTGCATGCCACCGTAAGTGTAGACATAGCCTAGGGTAGGCTGCAGAGGAGTAGTCTGTTCTCTCTCAGTTGGGCAATTTTGTGCAATTCCCCCCATGAATAACGTAGCTGAAGTCGATGTACTTAGATCTACTTACCGCGGTCTCTTCACTACGGTGAGTCGACTGCTGCCACTCCACCGTCCACTCTGCTGGCACCTCTCACCGAGCTGGAGTACCGGAGTTGATGGGAGAGTACTCGGGGATCGATTTTATCTCGTCTAGACTAGGCTCGATAAATCGATCCCCGTTGGATCGATCGCTGCCCACTGATTTGACCAGTAGCGAAGACATACCCTCCGAAAATGTAGCTGCTAAATCTGTTAGCTAAGCATATGGTTCATCAGTCAGGATAAAGTGTGAATACAACGTTTATAGATTTATTACTTTACTGTATCTTATTGTTGACAGATTTCATAGCAATATCGGGAAAAGTTCCACTGTAGACCATGCCTGTCCCTCCCCCTCCAGCTCCTCCGCCTCCCCCAACTCTTGCACTGGTAAGTTTCAACTTAGAAGTGATCACATGAAATATAAAGGTAAAATATTTGTTGTTACAGTGTACCATGTGGGTCATGTTTAAAGGGGCAAATTCTGGACCTTTGTGCACAATCATGTATTTGGGACTCGGGTGAGGGATTCCCTCCGTGTTGGAGAATGTACTCCCTGCAGGAATACAAGCAGTGCTGCTACTCCTTCCCGCTGATTGACTGCACTACTGTCCTCACCTGCTCTGCATCCCTTTGCTCCCTCCATACAGTTGGGTTAGTCTAATATATAGTTTCTCAGCCTGAGGGTCATAGCCATTTTTCAGGAGGTTGTGACCACCTTCTCTGTCATTAGAGCTACATTACATGGGAGGGGGTTCGTGAAACTTTTTCTCCATTGTAACATGAGGCCATCATGTGGAGAAGGTTGAGAACCATTAGGCTAATGGATCTTCCTATTGGATGAACTAGTGGCTTTGATCCATCCCTGCCCCACTTTCCCTTTATGCTGCCACTGAAAGCTATGCCACACAAGAGTGCAGGGGTGTTCTGCATGGTCTCTGTCCCCACTTTCTGGGAAATGTCCATATTACTGAGCTGGCAAATCAGGAAACTCTTTCAGTGGTCATTAAATGATCTCAAAACAAATTAGGTTTTGGGATCTTTTCTCAGCTGCAGTTTTGCAAGGAAAGAAGGGGAGAAATCTAATGCAACAAATTCAATCTGAATGAGTAACGGTTTTCCTTCAGTCATGAGAGGCTTTAGAAACGTCTGGAAAGATTAGAACTTGTATTTTGTATAACAATATGAAACATTTCCTCTCTTTTCTAAACTTGTCGTTACCCTTTCTGAATGCGGAGGTAATGCAAAAATTACACTCTGAAAAGACAAAGCAGATGCAACTGAGATTGGGCATCTTAAAACCTTGACTGGAAATCAGAAAGGCCTGTGATGTTTGAAGTGGAGGATCAACATTTTCCAGATAGATTTAATGAAGAGAAAACAGTAGCCAAATGCTTGGTTTCCTTCCGAGGCATCCAGTGTTCGGATATTATGTACTTCAGTGTTAATCCTCTGCCCCGCCCCCCAAGAACTTCAATCTTTCTGTGCAAATCATCACTGTGTATGGTTTGCACTCATTCATTCTCCAAAATAGCAACCTTTTTTTTTTTTTTCAGTTCCATCTTTTCAATTATATTTTTTAATTGAGATTTCTAAAAAAGACACATCCATCTTGGCTTCACATGTATCAGATATGGACTCTGAATGCTGGGTGGAAGAGAGGACTGTTTTTCAAATTAGACCTTTGGTGTGGCAATGGATCCTGAGTATTGAAACAGAAGTAGATTTTTGGGGACCAGAATCTTTGTTTGCAAGGCTAACTGCTTTTAATGCCACATTTGCAAGAGGGAGGCTGTAACACGAAACTCATTTTCACTGCTTTTGTGTTAAAAATGGAGGTATTCATTACACCCCTTACTTAAGCAGGATGCTGCAGTTTTCTTTTATATCTTTATTTGTTGTTTCATTTTGCAGGCAAATACCGAAAAGCCTTCCTTAAACAGGTCCGAACAAGCGGGGCGAAATGCTCTCTTATCTGATATTAGCAAAGGAAAAAAGCTAAAGAAGGCTGTTACTAATGATAGAAGTGCCCCTATTCTAGACAGTAAGTACAATTCTGTTTGTTTATTTTAATATAGTTAATGAACGTTGAGTTAATATGCAAAATTAGAGTAGTTTTTATAATCAGGTGAAGAGATGCGGATGGTCAGGCAAAA